>NC_141619.1:36374890-36529890 GCF_047967505.1 Dipteris shenzhenensis
CTCACATGCAGGTTTAGCCTCTACATCACAACCCCTTCTTTTGCATATCTAAGCCTCTTAAACCCCAGCACATTAAAATGAACACAGAAAAAGAAATTATTTATTGCTTTTCTTCGCTTCGACGGTTGGTTTAGCATAGTTTAGCATAGATTAGATTGCCTTAGAGAAGAGACAATTCTCCAAGTTGCCAATCGAAGCCATGCTCAAATTTTTCTAACTAGTTCCTAATCGTTGTCAGTCCCTTCGCTCACATGCGGTTTAACACTCATAACATGCTATCAAATAAGACCTTTTACCATTTACCAAGAAGTTTATCAGTGGGCAGATTGCATGAGCAGATATCAGTGGACAGATTACATATATCAGTGGACAGATTACATGTCATGGGACATATTGGAGCTTGATGATTATTGGTTATTTTTATTGCATTTGTATAAATATTTAAGCTCCTTTATTGTCATAAAAACCCTTGTAAAGCCTTCTATGCTATTTTTTACATTTATTGTCATATGAAGCGCCTTGTAATAAACCCGACCATCCCGACCATTCATTATTTAATGAGTATCAGTGGGATGCATAAGTGGATATCATGTGGGCTGCATAAGTGGATATCAATGGAACAATTTTTAGTGGATAGATTGCATCAGTTGGGTATCAGTGCACAGATATCAATGGATGGACAGATTACATGTCATCACGAAGATTGAAGCTTTATGACTAGAGGGCAAATCAATGGATGGACAGATTACATGTCTTCACGAAGATTGAAGCTTTATCACCAGATGACATTTTATATTACTTGTAAAGCTTTATTGGCTAATTTTTTTACATTTGTACAAATATTTAAGCTTTGTAAAGCCTTTTAGGCTATTTCCCACATTTATTGCCATATGAAGCCTTGTAAAGCCTTTTGGGCTATTTTCCACATTTATTGTATCAAGGGTTGTATATTGTACTTTACTTGTATGTATCTAAATTCTTCATTATCTTTTCTTGTAGGATTATGGAGAAATCAGCTAATGTGATGGCTATCCTAAATGACTTTGAGATCAGAGAATGGGTTTCTAATGTCACTTTGAATTTCAAAGGAAAGGAATATAGCCCCAATGGCTTTTGTAGGTGGACTCGATATCACATGGGCAGAAGAGCTTGGTTTCTTCATCAAAAGGAAAAGAGACTCTTTCTACTTATGTCAAAAAGGGAGTTCAATGGTGTTGAAGATCCATGGGATGCTACTTTCTTCAAAAAATATATGACTTCAAGCCTTGTGGTAGGCATAATAATACAGCGAAAAGACACCTTTGTGGATATTTTAACAAAGAGTTCAGATCCTGAAGTTGGCGGTATTCATTTTATTCTGTCAAGGAGAGACTCAAAGACCTTTGTGATGCCTCCTCCTCAACCATCAAAGTTTCCAGCGCTACAAAGTGCATTGGAGACTCTTTCATATACTTGGGAGCAATTTCCTAGTGTGGTGGAAAAAAGGATGCATGCAAAGATAATGTTTAAGTACTTTCAAGATGCAGAATATGCTCCTCATATTCAAGGATCTTCACATGAAGGAGATCAAAAAGCTCAGACTTCGATGCAGGGACAAGAAGAACAGGCACACTGTCACAAACGTGTAGAACATGAGCGCAAACTTCTAGAGCAAGAAATGGTGGATGTAACTAAGGATGATGAAAAACAAGCCTTGAGTGCATGGGAATTCAAAAAAATTGAAGAAGATCAAGGTCGATCCACTATAGTTATGCTAGAAGCTCTTGCTAGCAAACCATGACGTGAAATGCAAAATGCAAAAGGCTAGTACTGCAAGAGCCACAGTCCCAAGCAGTAAAAAAAGACATCGTCCCACAGTAGAGAGAGATAATGTGGATGAAAAATGGTTAAAAGAAGAGAAAGATGAAGAAGACTCAGAACCCGAGGCTGAAGATGATCAGGATAAACTCACATCAATCAAAAATCTTAATCTGCGTCTTAATGAAGCAGTTACAGATGATGATGTGGGATATATATCTGGGGTCAAAGGACGTGGTTTGTGAATGCCAAAGATGTGGAAGCTGCAGCTTTCTTTACTAATAGCCGAAGCCTTGATATATCCTATGCAATGCAAATATACGAGGCTTTGAGAGATGGTAAGAAACCTATGGCAAGCAATGTGGTCTTGCGCTCAATAATGTTTTGTCCAACCAAAAATAGTTTTCTGGATCAAATAACATTTACAGGGCCTACATATTTCGAGGAAACCTTCAGTCGATTCTTTAAAGACACTCTTAAAAATATTCCACATGAACAAGGCGAAGAGGCACAAGGTGAGAATATGCTAAAGGAAGTAAAGAAGGAATTCCTCCTTCATTGTAGATTTCAGCCCATTGATGGTCAACATTGGGCTTATGCTTGTAATCAGATCGCAAGGGAAGCAAAGGAGGGCAAAAGACTCACTCCAGAACAATTTGCAAAGATAAGTTCATTGCATTATTATTCTGCAACAATCTGTATATTCAAGCATGAGATCAAGTATTTGATTGAGTCCAAAAGACTTAATCATTATGTCCATGGAAAGCGTAAGATATCCTCAACATCAGAGGTCTTACAGAAGGCAAGGGTTATATGGACAACATTTGGTTCTCCAAATCCTGATTTGAAGCGAAAGGTCACAAAAGCAGACGCCGACATACTCACGAACTTCTATACTTCTTTGAGTGCAGTTGTGCCTAGGGGAACTCAAGAGCGAGAAGAAAGTATGACAAGCCTCAAGGTGGTGAGGGACAGATATGTCGACTACACTTTTATCATATTTCGTCCTGTTGAAGTGTTCAATGAGATGCTTGCAACGTGCATTGCTTGTGAGCGTCGACAGTTGACCTATGAAGCTCCTTTGTTTATCTCCAGCAAGTCAAAGGTAATGGATAAGAAGGAGTTGATGGCAAGGATGTGCAGGCCTATAAAGTACTTACCTGACAAGTATGCATCCATGGCAGCACAAAAAATTTTAAAGCAAGAATGGTTTTTTGGAAAAAAAGACAAAGACCACTGCATGGAAGAATGCATCAATGTATAGGTGAGGCGCGATGCAGTGCATAGTGCCATTAAGTATTTGCTGTCAGAGAAACAAATTCGACTTACTCATTGTAACATCAACTATAATGTGGTGAAGCATATAGCTTCTTTGTCAACACCCAAGGTAAAGCTATGGGCAAACAGGTGGATTAAAAAGGATGAAGATGGGTCAGAAATAGTAACCTCTTATATGAGAAAAGAAATCCCACAACAGGTGGTTGCATATGTGGAAAGATTAATCAGCGAGATAAGGATGCCGACAGATATGCACCAAAGCTTTCAATTCAATGTAGAGGTTACGGCAGAGTCTGGAAAGCTTGTGAACTTCAGGGGAGTCTCAGAAGATGACTTCTTCAAGAATGAGTCAGCATGGGATAAGCCACAACTATTCTTTATCAATGAAGTTTCTAGCGATGATATCCATAACTTCATTGATAGAATAGTATATACCACCATTAGCAAAGTGGTGATTTGCAACATTGTCATTTTTTTTCATAAAAAAGACAAAGAAGCCATGCAGGTTACTCTAGAGTGAGCATATTCATCAGATTTGAAGATCTATAGTGGTGTTTATGCAGCAAAGAGAGGCAAGAGAGAATGTAGCATAGCGATTCAATCTCTTGAATCATTCTTTTTGTGTATGCGGAGTCCCAACCCTGATCACTCCTTACAAAAGAACATAAGAGGGAATTCAAATAATTTGAGATTGATGCTAGAAGAGCAAGATATTCCCAGGTCCATACATTATCAAAAAAACAACTATGGAAGTCCTGCAAAAAGTGGGAGTCTCTTGCTTACCATGATGGAGAATTTGCTACCGGCAGGTTGGGAGGTCACCTTGTGCAGGATGGGATATTTATTTGAGGATCTCCTCAGAAAAGGCAACTCCACAAATATTATTGAAAATAAGCATTTCATGGCTTATTTCTAGCTTCAAGCAGATCTAACCACAGGCTATGAAAAAGAGATAGACCACGAGGACACCGATGACATGGATGATTACCTTGAAGATCATAATGTCCTAGTTGATGATGATGAAAAGATGGACTTACATGACCCGTTCACAGAGAGGTTGGTGGATGAAGACAAACATGATGATGCCTTCTTTGATAATAATGGCTCGCAGGGTTATGAAAAAAGGCCACTATGACAATACTTAGCGATATGAACTCTCTATTTCTCAACTAAATACAATTTTTTAAATAAGATTTAAATTTAAAGATAATGAATCTAATCTCTCATATTTGTTTACAGGCAATAGAGGGAGAAGAAATGGATGAAGTCAATACGGAGGCACTCCCTTCTACTTCAACAATGCAACCACCTCTAAATTTGATTAAAGAATCAAATTTAGCTGCATTGGATAAAATGGAGAGCTCATTTGAAGTTAGGATCGTTTTGAAACGAGAACCTCAGTATTTGAGCTTTGGTAGAGAGGAGGTTTCAATCCTCTCCAATCCTTTAAAAGAGGTTAATGACAATGTTATCTTGGCCATTCTCAGGTAACGTTTGTTTATTTGTTGCTACTTCAATGAGCTAACATTTGTTTATTTATTCAAGTGTAGTTATATATCAGTTTCCTAGTGCAAAATGCAAATCAATTCTATGAGCTAATGTTTGTTTATTTCTTGGTGCAGTGTAGTTATTTCTCAGCTTCCTAGTGCAGTGCAGCATCGTGTCTACATGCTCGATGCTCTCCTTTCTTCTATTCTTAGCTCTCCTCAAAAGACTATAGAAGATGTTTGTACCTAGTTAAGCCCTTTGAATTTAGATGGGGTGTGAGTCATCTGAATGCCTTATCAGGAGGCGTAAGTCTCAACTCTAACCTTATTTTTACTATTTCTTTGGCAAGTTTGTGTAAAACAATAATCATTTTTATTCTGGTCGTGTAGCTCACATTGGAATCTGATCTTTTGGGACCTTGAACTCAACCGTTTATGGTTTGTGAATTCAATAGAAGGCTATCATGCCAACTCCCCAAGGTAATTATTCTCTTAATATTTTTGATACTTTCTTATTTTGTATCTTATGATCATGACATATTAATATATTTAATATGTCATGATGGACAGTGCTGCATATCGGCTAGTATCTGCTGTCAGAACAACCACGGAGCAACAAGATCAAGTAGAATTCAAAAGACGTCTACCAGTGGAGCAAAAAGATGGACACAGCTGTGGGTGGAGAGTTGCCTACAACTGCATGTTGTTTCTTAGAGAGATTTTTGATTTGGAGTTACCAGTCAAAATGGAATCATATACAGAAGCCGATCTGCTAGCATTTCGGGCTGAGAGTATTCAGCGTCTAATTACTACCATTGGGAAACAACCTGAAAATATGACTACATTGCAGCATGTATAAAACCTTATCTTTATACTTGTATGCTTGTTCAAGCCTTTAATTGGGATGTGTAAATCTCATAACTTTTTTATATTTTCCTCCAAGAGGAGAAGAGGCTGAGTCTAATGAAAGCATGCTATCTTTATACTTCTATGATTATTTAAACCATTATTTTTATTTGGGATATGTAAATCTCATAACTTTTTAAATTTTTCCTCCAAGAGGAGGAGAGACTCACTCTAATGAAAGCATGTATGAAACCTTTTTAAATTTTTGCTCCAAGCGGAGGAGAGGCTCACTCTAATGAAAGCATGTATGAAACCTTATCTGCTTGTTTAAGCCTTTATTTGGGATGTGTACATCTCATAACTTTTTTATATTTTTATGGCAGGAGGATGTGGAGGACATAGCAAGTGAAGAAGAATACGATGTAGACTACTCTCTCAATAAGATGAGTCATGAAAATATGAATCTATTGAAGCAGATTGGAAGTTCATTCACTGCTATGTTGTTAATTCAACAACAACCTCATTTTTTTGAATTTGGTGAAGAAGAGATTTCAATCCTCTTGAATCCTAAGAAAGAGGTTAATGTCAAAGTCATTACAACCATCCTCAGGTTTGATGCAGCCTTTTCCTTGGCTTTATACTTTACTTATTTTGATTAAACCCAGGAAGCTAATACTTTTTTTTTTTAAATAGTAATGTTATAGCAAATTTTCCGCAAAATATACAAAGTGTTTCATATATGCTCGATCCTCGTATTTCGGAAGTGCTTAGCAACAAAGAAGAAACCATAGAGGATGTTTGCAAGTGGTTGAAGCACGTTCCTATGAATGATGCACGAGCTATTTTTACAGCCTATTATGAGAAGTAAGCATCAAACCCTACTTGTTTTTTCTATTGCATTGCTAGAATTGTCTCAAACATAGTAATTATCCTTTATTGATAATGTAGCTCACATTGGAGTCTGGTAGTTGTGGACATCCTTGCGAAGAAGTGCTTCTTTGCCAACTCAATGACATCCGTCCATGGCAATGTGTTAGAGTAAGTATAGACTACACTTGTTGTCACTTCTTGACATGTAGATTGATATGCAATGCACATATTCACTGTTGTTATATGTTTTGATGTGCAGATCAGCTCGAAAGTTAGTAGGTGCTATCGACATAGTAATGCAGCAATGTGACTTGGCACAACAAATAGAGTATATAACATGTTAGGTATCACATCAAGAGAATAGCCACATCTATAATTGTGGATGGAGGGTGGGCTACAATTGCTTTTTGGTACTTGGTCAAATTTTTGAGGTACAAAATGACACCACACTATCAACATATACGGATTTGCATCTCTATGCATTTATAACATGTACCATTCGAGCAATCATTGATTGCGAAATGAATGCCATCAAAGAGTCAAAGAGGATAGAAGACCTCAACTCTACAAACATGGCTTCATTGGAAGAATTGGGAAGCTCTTTTAATGTTAGGGTTATGATTCAACATAGACCTCAGTATCTTGAATTTGGGGGAGAGGAGATTTCAATTCTCTCTAGAGCTTCAAATGAGGTCAATAACAACGTTATGATGGCCATTCTTAGGTTTGATACAAACTTTTTCTTTGCTTGATAATTCAATATTTTGATTAAATCTAATAAGCTAATATTCATTTATTTCTTGGTGCAGTATAGTTATCTCACGATTTGGTAGAGCCGTACAAGACCGTGTGTATATGTTGGATTCCCTCCTTTCTCGTATACTTAGCGATAGCAGAAAGACAATAGCCGATGTTTGTAAATTGTTACATCCTTTACATTTACATGGCGTGCGAGTCCTATTTATGGCATATCATGAGATGTAAGTATCATGGCAACCTTTATTTTCATCTTATACTGGCAACATTGTGTTAAATAATAATGGTTCTTAATTATTCGTGTAGGGAACATTGGAGTCTGGTAGTTTGGGACCTTGAAGACAACTATTGTTGGTTTGTTAACTCGATTGCAGGCTTTCATGGCTCAGTGCAAACGTAAGTATTCTATTAATCTATTGTTACTTCTATATTATGTACCTTATGTAATAGACACACTAAGTTTTTTTAATATGTCATGATGAGCAGGTCGATTGAGAAGTTGGTATCTGCTATCAGAGAAACAGGACAGTACAAAGACTCGGTAGGCTTCCAAAAGCGTTTAGTAGTAGAGCAGGAAGATGGGCATAGTTGTGGGTGGAGAGTTGCCTACAATTGCATGTTGATTTTCAAAGAAATTTTCTCACTTAAGCCACAGATCTCATCGGAAGACTCTTTGGAGCTCAAATATTCAGAGGAGGATATACAATTGTTTAGGGCTGAAATCATTCGAGACGTAATTGTTGCCATTAGAATACAATGTGCAACTGAAGCAATATCAGAGCTTGCATTTAAGGAAGAGGAGGCTGAGTCTACTATGAAAGCACTGCACACTACAGAAGAAGTAGAGACCCAGTGTACACCTACAGCACCACAGCCTCCACTGGAAGCATCAGAAGAGTTGCCACAGCCTCCGCTTGCATTTAAGAAAGAGGATATTGAGTCTACTCCGAAAGCACTACATACTACAGAAGAAGTAGAGACTGAGTGTACATCTAGAGCACCACAGCCTCCATTGGAAACATCAGAAGAGAAGAGTTGCCACAGTCTCCACTAGAAGCATCAGAAGAGTTGTGATGCATGTATGATGTTGTGTTTGTAGTTTTTGTTGATTATACACCAATTTGTGCCTTATTACTTAAGTGGCATTTATTGATGATATTTATATAACTATTTCATGCACACAATTTTATGATATGAATGTGTGATGATGTGATTATTTGGAAATAAATCCTTGTGTGATGAGAATTTTGATATGAATATGTGATGATGTAATATTTGTAATATATTTCTTCATGCACATAATTTTATGATATGAATGTGTGATGATGTGATTATTTGGAAATAAATCCTTATGTGATGAGAATTTTGATATGAATATGTGATGATGTAATATTTGTAATATATTTCTTCATGCACACAATTTTATGATATGAATGTGTGATGATGTGATTATTTGGAAATAAATCCTTGTGTGATGAGAATTTTGATATGAATATGTGATGATGTAATATTTGTAATATATTTCTTCATGCACACAATTTTATGATATGAATGTGTGATGATGTGATTATTTGGAAATAAATCCTTGTGTGATGAGAATTTTATTCAGTTGGACAGTCTCCACTCACTTAAAGTAGAGCATTCCCAATGCTTCTCTCACTTTATTCCAACCCTTATCCTTATCATATTGCTCTCTCTCTCTCTCACTTGTAATATATTTCACTCGCAAGTATCAATTCCCAATGCTCCACTCACTTAAAGTATAGCATTCCCAATGCTCCGCAAAATTTTATTCAGTTGGACAATCTCCACTCACTTTATTCCAACCCTTATCCTTATCATAGTGAACACATCGTGCCTCTCACTTTATTCCAACCCTTATCCTTATCATAGTGAACAGATCGTGCCTTAGTGCACTTGTATTCTTCCATCCTAGTCCTTCCACAAACACTCTCTTATTTCTTACATCCTAGTCCTTCTGAGTAACTTGTATTCTTCTATCCTAGTCCTTCCACAAACACTCTCTTCTTTCATGCATCCTGATAACTTGTATTCTTCTATCCTAGTTCTTTCACAAACACTCTCTTCTTTCATCCATCCTAGTGCTTCTCATTAACTTGTATTCTTCCATCCTAGTCCTTCCACAGACACTTTCTTAGTTCTTGCATCGTAGTCCATCTCCCTTTCTTTATCATCTCCCCACCCATGGATGTCCTTGGCATTGTCGAAGACGTGGAGTTAGGAATTAACAATCTCAAAGAATGGATTGCTGACCAAGGAGCATAGAGAGAGGCCAGTATTCGACAAGGTTCTCCTTTGACACACATGGAGAGAGAGGAATTTGATGCACAAAGGCACGCAGAGAGGGAGGAGACTCTCAAGATAGCAGAGAGTGAAAGACCTTTAAGACATATGATAAAAGCATGACAAGATCTCTTAGACTTCTTAAGTAACCTGCATTATCGTAGCTCTCGTCATGGGCGATATGATGCGGATGCTGAGAGAACAATAAGAGCCTCTCCGAGAAATTATAAAGAAACAATTTGTGATTGCTTAAATTTCTTCTTCGCATGTAATTATGTTGAGGATACAGCTGTGGAGGCAGTGAAAGATTGGGTTGTTGAGAAGATAAGAGAGACCAATGATGAGATCTTCTAGACTTTGGGTGATTAAGAAGATAAGAGAGACTGTATTAAGGTGTTTTTTGACACCATATGGCTTTGAGTTATATGATCTACTTCTTGTACAAATGTGATGTGCTCTTTTTGAAATGTACTCTAGTTTTCATAACATGTCACGCCATTTTTTCTAATTTGATTTTTTAAAATCTTACTTTTTTTCTCTTTTAACAATGTGATGTCCTCTATTTTTAATGTACTCTAGTTTTAATAACATCTCATGTCATTTTTTCTAATTTGATTTTTTAAAATCTTCCTTTTTGACTCCATGTTTTGTTTTATAAGAGCCTCTTTTTTTTAAATGTTTTATCCAAAATTATCTCACAAAATGAATTTGGATAGTGCACGAGTCCAAAATTAATGAAATAGGTGTTTTCTAGAATAAACCTCCAAATTCTCTCGCCATCTTATGCTTAGTAAATTTCATGGCAACATCAATTGGAAACCAAGATAATCCCAAACGTGTTGTGCAAGCATCGTTTGTAAGCTTCGATTAGAAAAATTACCACAACAAACCAAACCAAACACCCAAAAACCAAAAAACGTGATAGAAAACTCATAATACAACGTGGATTGTTAATCACCTACTTAAACACATGCATACTAGCATTACAACCCTTTGAATTATTAAGCATATTCTTCTCAAGATTAATGCTAGGTTCATGCATATGCACAAGAGGATGCATGTCCTCTCCTAAAAAATGAGTAAAGTCAACATGGTAGTTCTTCGATAAACATTGATTAAATTTGAAGTTACCATCCCAAAACAACATATCATTAGCAAAACCACGACCAAAATAGAGCCAAATGAAAAACTACAATGCACTACCAGTAACTTACTCCAAAAATTATACAGAGCAGCAAATCCATGAACAAAGTCACCATGCAACATATTCATGTATATTTGCTTTGCATCGGGTATGCAAATACGAGCCAAGCAATAATAGAAAAACCTTCTCTGCAATCCCCTTGGATGATAGATTCTCTATATCATCTAGAAGACTTTTCTCAGTAGAAACACTACTACACACGGATCCTATTGCAACGTTTAAGTACCGACGTTTAGCATGCACGGGGTGCTAATCGTTGGTATGGGAAGCACATCCCGTAAAGCGTTGCTATATAGCGACTTTAAGCAAACGTCACTATATAGCGACGATTTCTAAAGTTGCTATATAGCGACATTTATCAGAAATGTAAGTGTCGCTATATAGTGACACTGAGATACTATTATTTTATGGCGACATTTTCCAAAGAGCTTTTTTACTCAATTAGGCCTTAAAAGTTAGTTTTTTCCAATGACAACTTTTAAATTTTCATACATGTTTGATCTTTTGAGAGAATAAAAGTATGAGAGCATGTACATCAAGCCTTTGAAGCTCATATATTCATGTCCAAGTTTGAGATGAAAAAAATCAATGAAGAGCATTTACATCAACTATTTCATCTTGAGCCAAGTTTAACGTGCCAAACAAGTCTATCTCTAACTCTATACTGAGTTGATCTCCTATATCATCATCGTACTCTAGCATCGCACATTCACCTAAAAGTACTTGATCATCTTCTTCAATAAAGTGTGGTGATTATTGATGATCGCTGTCTTCTTCCTCAATATCGTGATCTCCATCTTCCTTCCGTGCGATGTCATTATGCGTATCTTCCTCTTGGCTCATGTTGTGATCTTCATCTTCTTTGCTAGATTCATCGGGATCAATTGGATCTGGCATTGGTAGTGGCATCTCCATATCCACATCTCTATCTTCAAAAATTTGCTTACTTCGTGGTGCAACTTGGATCATGTACCACCATCTTGGATTAGAACGATCCGGATGAAAAACCACCTATATTCAAGATGGGTGCCAGATGTCGTCAATTATATATATGAAATTATGCTTAAGTACATGTATCAATGGATCTTTAAAAATGAAAGCTTCGATTAATTAAATCATTAGTATGCACCTGCTCACAGTGCTTAGGAAGAACAAAAGTATCACTTTCATCGGTCCAATGTTTGGTGGTGTCTATTGCAAAGAAACCGCTACTATCTTTTCTCACTGTCGCATGGGGACCGTTGTAAATAGTTCTAAACCATTTTACATCAAGAATGAAAATACTAAATCGTCTAAAATCAACTTCATAGATTTCACATATGGTTCCACAATAATCCAACTGTGAGGAGAGAAGATTGGTATCCGAAGCACTTGCTCGGCTATCTTGTGTGAAGTTAGCCATGACTCCACAATCATACGTGACTCTCTTTGAATCGATGCGTTCCACGTGAAAATGTCATTCATATGACCATAATGCACTGTACTTTTTGTACTGTAAAAGAGCATCATTAAAACAATGAAGATGCATCTATTTTATAGCGTATATTGCCACAAATAATTACTTAATTACGTCAAGAGGTAAGAAACTTACATGCATCATACATCCAGATGATAACTCTCGCTCGCGCTCGTTTACTATCTCTCCATTGCGTTCGGCTTTACGTAGAGCCAATTGTAGCCAATCAAGTGACATGTGAGTGGAGAGAAAAGCTAGATCCCATGGATATGGTTGCGATCACCTGTACATTACTATGAATCTGGTCCTTGCATTTATTCTTTCTGCTTTGGCCACTTCATATCTCTCAATCCACTTCTGCATCTCAGGGCTATTGAACACCATATTAGAAAATTTGGGAAAATCCTGATAATTTGGGAATTTTTGAGGGGTTGTAATTATGTAACATTCAATGTTTTTCATTGATTTTTCCCATAGATTTGGCAGTCCATCCAAATCTCACAAATGTGCATGGTTTGCATAAACATAAATAAAATGTCAAATGTTGAGGTTTCGAACAATGCATGGTAGTTTTTGAGGGGTTGAAATTACAATGCATTGAGTGCACTCCATTGACTTTCTCACTGGATTTGGCCATGTATATGAAACTCACAGTTTGGATGTGAATGTTTTGCATTAGCCGAGAAAAAAACATCATATGTTTAAGTTCAACGAAGCATTTTTTGTCTCTTCTCGAAAAAAGGTGGTGTTCAAAAACACCATTTTAGTTTAGTTGGAGAAAAAGTAAGAATGCAACACTAATCCTTGATATTTTGTCAAGTGTGCAGAACTTGCAACCACAAAGCAATGGTCTACAAAAAAAAAGATAAAGAAAAAAGATCAATGTCATACCTTCCAAATATTTGTCAGTATTCAATTAAATTATCATTGTGCAAGGAAAAAAAAGTCATGCTTTTCAAGTACCTTCACTCCATTATGGAGTCAGCATCAGAGTTAGAATATGTACTATGAGACAAACTAAATAAAGCTCGCTTGCGTGCAATGGTTGGTATCTTCACCTTGATGGGGAGGTTGCTACTCTTTGAGGAAACCTTCTTTGAGAGGTTGCCTTTTGGAACCTATGACCATACAATAACATCAACAGATTCCCAATGTGGAGGATCACCTTTATTGCACACCCAAATGTTGTTCCAACAATTTGCATACACCTCCTCAATTTGTGCATTGCATCTTTTGCATATAGGTGCCCAATATTATATGAAAACCTTCTTGAAATTTTTAGATTTATTATCCTTTTGTACATCATTTTGAGCAATTCCTAGCCAAATTGGGTAAATTTTTTCTGCTGGTCGGACCAAAAGAAATTGTCCTTTTTGTACATCAACCATTGGATCAAATGATTGTTTTGGCTTTTTCCTTTGAGGTCCACAGTAGTGATCATTCAACTCTTCAATTCCTTGAAACTCATCGTTTTCATTATGAACTACTTGCACACAATCAATATATTGTGTCTTTGGCCAAAATCTCTCGTACATGCCCTCTACACTATTGTTTGGTTTATGAAGCCTATCAATCATGTTCTTCCAGTACTTCACTACCGGCTTGTAAAACTTTGTGAAAGATGCTTTTGGACCTTGCAGGTGCGCCCATTTTTCCCAAAAGTATACATACTCCTTGATACCAACTATCACATCTGAGTGATCCTTCACATACTCGAACATGGGTACACAAGGTGGCTCTCCACTTGGTAGCATTGGATGACCATCCGGATGTCTCTTCCACAACTCAATGCCACCTTCACTTGGTTGCCAATCTAATGATCATGGATGCACTTTATATTGCATGATAGGAACTTCATTTCGCATAATGAACCGAAATTGGAGAGGCTTTGGGTGTCCCACTAAAGCATCTTGCCCATCGCATAGGCATCCATCAACATAGCTCTTGAAATCAGGGACTTTTGTTACCAAAAATGGCATTGGAGAAGACTCCTCACATTGTCTAAAAGTATCCATGAGATGTGCAAATTTCAATGTTTGGCTAGTTCTTAACCTCTCTGAAAACCTGCTGAACATTGCATCAATATCCTCATGTGTATGCCCAACCATCAAGAATCCCAATTGAATTGACTTGAAAATCCTTCGAGCAACAAGTAATGTGATAGGTATGCAAACAAGTACCTATTCTTGTTTTCATAACCACAATTATCCAACTACAACAATAGGTGTTCAAGTAGTTTCTTATAAGGATTTTCTTGATGGGAACTTCCAAGTCCAAGGTCTTTGAATGTTCCACCCACTGCTCCAAGATGTTGTTGCTTGTCATTAGAAACATAGTGAGAATCCAATACTTCTCTTGAGGTTAGTGCGTTTAGCAGAGCATTATCAGACCTCGGCATCCCGTCATGTACCAAATCTCCAAGTGCATGGTTATCAAATCTTTCAAGATTTCTCAAACATAAAGCCAATGAACCGATTGTAAAGTTAGGATCCGACGGCCATAAGGATAAAGAAAAGTGATTATAACATCCTTGACCATGTCCATGCATTATCATGCCAGTCAAAGCCACTGGGAGCTGAAAGGATTTGTCTGTGTCCTTTGAACGATTGTGTAATCTAGGGATGGCTGTCTTCTTTTGGTCCATATTATCATGGATACTGCACAAGTATGTCTGAGGATACATTTCAGAAAATCTGCACCAAGTGTAGTACACATTTCTACAACTTTTTTGTTGTAACATGTGCTCTCTTCTATCTTCCATCAACTTATTACGTTCATTTTGGCATTTTGTCGCTGCAAGCTGAGCCTTGATTGCAGTACATAAACCACACTTAGAGAATTCACTTGTTTTTGACAAAGTTACATGCTTGAATTCAGAGTTCCATACACGGTTGAATGTGGAAGTTGACATCTCCTTACAACCCAAACTATGCTTTAACTGCATGATGTTAACCTCATAGAGAATATCAACCTGCTTGTATACATCCGGTATCACCAGCTGTGTTTCCCTTGATCCATCCTGAAGTGTTCTACTTTTGTGTAGCATATGCTCAGAATTGTTATCCACAAAATCTTGGAGTATGGCTCTACCCAGTTCTGTGTGGTCCCAACCTCTCCGCATGATTCCTTTATTACCATGCATGCACCTTCATATACCAATTTCAAATTGCTCCCTGTATTGATAATTTTGGAATACCATGCATTTCATACCATGCTCTACAACAAACTTGAATACCATTCAATGAAAAGACATATTTGAACTGCCCATTGTCATCTTTTCGACAAGCAACCCCAAGAGTGTCATATACATAATTGGTGTGAGCCTCCAAACTTTGGCCCCAATACTCTATGCGTAATTTGGATATCATTTGACGATCGGCAAATTGACAACAATTTTGTTTACAACAATCAATCATAGATACTTTTGTGATTGCATCCCTTGTGAGTCCTTTATCATGCAGTAACGCTTCTTTTTTGTGGATTTTTCATTTGGGTCCTCATCTTCCATGTGCTTTTGCATAGAACCACTTGGAAAATTCATGGTGTCATCGATTCTTAATGAAGTTCCATCTAAAAAGGTTATTTGTGCAATGGGCCATTTTATTAAGTGGATGGTATCGATGCCTGATACATCACTATGATACTTTTCAATTCCCACACCTAGATTACCTTCACCAAGCATCTCAAAATTTATAGGTTCAAATGGGTAGACATACAAAACAACACCCTCAGCAATGCTCTTGGTTTTCTACTCATCCCATATTAAAACTTTCTTGTCCTTCCATGATTCTCGAATGGAAAACTCATCATATTCACATAGAGGTTCAACATCAATGGCATCTGATGTTATATTATTCATTGGTACAATAGCTCCATTGACATTGTCCACACAACTCATTGATCGTGCTTTCCAACAAACAACACTACCCAAAGCCTCATAGACTAAGAATGCATCCATTGTAGGAAATGAAAGAAGTGCACTTTCATCCATACAAATATCGATCGCCACTGGTAAATTGTTTTCTCCCAAGGGCACACCTTGGCACATGTCATCATGTGATGTAGAGAATATTGTCCCAATGGCAACAATCTTTCCACTAACAAGCAAGTTGACTTTAACCCCCACTTTCAATGTGGCACCTGCATACATAACATTTGTTATAGTTTAATATTGATATATGATGGTGTGACTTAGGATGAAAATGCTTTACAAGATTTCACTACACGACCAAATCTTCCTAAGCCTTGGTGCTTTGAATTTTAGCCAGCAAAATCTGGCTACATGGCCAAATCTTCACAGACCATGGTGCTTTGAAAGGGAGATAGCAAGACTTGTCCACACAACCAAATCTCTCGAGACGCTGGTGCTTTCAAGAAACCATCAAGATTTATCCACACAACCAAATCTACTTAGACCTTGGTGGTTTGAAAGAAGCCAAATCTCCACATACCCTGGTGCTTTCAAAGAAGCCCACAAGATTTGGCCACATGGTCAAATCTCCCCATACCCTGGTGCTTTGAAAGGAGCCAACAAGAGTTGGCCACATGGCCAAATCTCCTAAGACACTAGTGCTTCGAAAGAAGCAATAAGATTTGGCCACATGGCCAAATCTACTCAGACCTTGGTGCTTTCAAAGAAGCTAGCAAGATTTGGATGCACGGCCGAATCCTTCGAGACTTGGTGACCTTTTTCAAAGCACTAAGAAGATTTGGTTGTGGCGTTCTTTCAAACTTGGGGAGATTTGGTCATGTGGCCAAATCTTGTAGGCTTCTTTCAAAGCAGTAGGGTATGGGGAGTTTTGGCCGTGCAACCAAATCTTGCATGCTTCTTTCAAATCACCAGGTTCTAGGAGATTTGGCCATGTGGCCAAATCTTTCAAAGCACTAGGGTTTGGGAAAATTTTGCCATGCTGCCAAATGTTGCTAGCTTCTTTGAAATTAGTAGGAAGATTTGGCCACAGGGCCAAATCTTCAAACATTCAAACATTAAATTTAAAAATTGAAAATTCAGATTTTAAAATTTAAAATTTAAAGTTCAAAATTCAAAATTCAAATTTTAAAATTTAAAATTCAAATTTGAAATTTGAAAATTCAAATTTCAAGTTTCAAGTTTCAAATTTTGAAATTAGTATCTAGAGATCCTACTTTCAAAAACATCGTACATGCTTTTCATGATTCATGCTATTACACTTTAAAATCATACTTTTACTTTAAAAGCAAACCTAAAAATCTAAAACTATTAAAAAACCAAAACTTTAAAAGGCAAAGCTAAACAAACCTTTTAAACCAAGCATAAAAAGTAAAACTATGAGAAGGAAATGAATTCATCTTCATGGGGGATCAAATGCTACACTCACCTTGTTCTCTCCCTTCCTAGATCTCAAATGTGTAACTAGGGTGGTTTGAGAGCCTTAGGACAATGTCTTAGATGGGGTAGTTCTTGGAAAACACTCCTTTACCCTTGGTTAGCTAATTGCAAGAAAAAAAGTTCAAAACTATGTCAAAATGAGAGGTCCCGAGAGGTTCCCCATCCCAGATTTATCCTAACAATGTGCACTTAACTATGTAGATTTTAAACTTCCGTTACCAATTAAACATTCCATAGGTTCCACACTCAATAGTTGGATTAGAAAGAGGTCTTTTTTTTTTTTTTTTTTTGGTTGCTCTACATGCTTTTTTGGGGGATTGCTCCTTCCCCCCCCACCCCTTTGACTGTTGCGCCCCTCCCTCCTCCTCACCTCCCACCCCCTTCTACCTCAACCTCACCCCTCCTGCCTTCCTCAAAATCCGATGTCCTTCTCACGCTATCGACCCAACATATGCCCACAAGCTTTCTCGAGCTTACAACCTCATGCGAGACCTTCCTCCCAAAGATCCTCGCTCCTTTGCTCAGCAATCCAACATCCACTGTGCTTACTGCAACATTGTCTACACCCAGCTCAACTCCACTAAATTGTTCCAAGTGCACGGATCGTGGCTTTTCTTCTCCTTCCATGGCTGGTATCTCTACTTCCACGAGCGGATCTTGGCCACCCTACTAGGGGATGAAAATTTTTCTCTGAGTTTCTGGAACTACAACCATCCGAACGGAAGCACAATCCCCTGGCTTTTCATGGATGTTCTGGATCTAGTTGATCCTTTAAGAGACGCTCTGCACCAGCCTCCTTTTGTGGTAGCGATTGACTACAGCTACGACATAGATTTATGTACTCCTGAGCGACAGGTCGAAGCAAATGCCAATGCCATTTACTGATGATAAGAGGTGCCTCCAAGTAACAAAAATTCTTTGGTATGCCATACACACGAGGTGATAGTCCGCTACCTGGATTTGGAACCGTAGAGCAAAGGCCGCATGCCATGATACATCTCCGTCTGCTCCTTCGTCCCTGTTCAGCCTCTTCCATCCTATCTTGCTCTTTCCTACTTAGCCTCTTCTGCCCTTTCCTCCTCCTACAAACAAAAACTCCATCCATTCCTACTGCCTGCACAAGCTCACGAATAACAATGACTACTTAATCATCCAAGTAAGAAAATGAAAGAAATAGAAAGTGTACCTGATTCTTGCATGTTCTCCATCTTTTCCATTTCGAAACACCACGATTTGAAAGCAAGAGTTGTAAAAGTATAAATCTCGACGTGTGATTTGAAAGTAGGGTCTTTAGTATATGATTTGACTTTCAGATCTTAAAATTTGAGATTTGAATTTTGTATCTAATATTCAAAATTTCAAATTTGAATCTAAGATTTTGAATTTTGAATTTTCAGATTTGAAATTTGAATCTTAAGATTTGAATTTTGAACTTTAAATGGGGAGATTTGGCCGCATGGCCAAATCTTCCTAGCTTCTTTCAAAACATACAAGATTTGGCTACACGGCCAAATCTCCCTAGACCTTGGTGATTTGAAAGAAGTTAGGAAGATTTGGCACCACAGCTAAATCTCCCTAAACCTTATTGCTTTAAAAAGATTTGGCCACATGGCCAAATCTCCCTAAACACTCGTGATTAGAAACAAGCTGGCAAGATTTGGCCACACAGCCAAAACTCTCCAAACCTTGCTGCTTTGAAAAGATTTGGCTGCATGGCCCAATCTCCCTAGACCCTCCTGATTAGAAAGAATTTAGCAATATTTGGCTGCACAGCCAAATCTCCCCAAACCTTAGTGCTTTGAAAAGATTTGACTGTATGGCCAAATCTCCCCAAACCCTGCTGCTTTGAAAAGATTTGACCACATGGCCAAATCTCCATAGACCCTCGTGATTAGAAAGAAGCTAGCAAGATTTGGCCACACGGCCAAATCTCCTTAGACCCAGGTGATTTAAAAGAAGCTAGAAAGATTTGATCGATTTGAAAGAAGCTAGCCAAATCTCCTTAGACCCAGGTGATTTAAAAGAAGCTAGAAATATTTGACTGATTTGAAAGAAGCTAGCAAGATTTGGCTACATGGCCAAATCTCTCTAGACCTAGTGCTTTAAAAGAAGCCCACAAGATCTGGCCACAAGGCTAATCTCCCCAAACTTTGGTGCTTTGAAAGAAGCCCGTAATATTTTGCCAGACATCCAAACCTCCCCTTCCGGTGCTTTAAAAGAAGCCCATAGGACTTGACCGCATGGCCAAATCTCCCTAGACCTTGGTGCTTTCTCAAATCTACCACTATGTTTGCTGTTAATTCTCGATTCTATTTCAGATATGTTTATTGATAATGTGTTTTGTCTAACATTAAAGATTATAAAGATGATAGTTTGTATATTGTTTAAATTTTTTACAGGAAAGACACAAATGTGAAGAAGGTTGAGAAAGTTGTAAGTGGATTTGGAGAAAAAAGCATACCATGGTACTTTGACATATACAGTATTGAGGGAGCACAATTGACACGAGTTCACTTATTTGTTTTGTTACCTAACAAAAGTGCATACACTTGTGTTGGATCGGTACATCAAATCACAGAGGATGTGGTTGGAAAAGAGGGAGATACTAGATTGTTAATCATTATAAATCAAAATAAGAAATTCCTCTTGGATCCTAGCGATTATGAAGTATCTCGTATGAAGTCTGATGTAGATGACAACATGCACTCAAGAGGCTGGATAAGTGTTGAATCAATTGATGGAAATGAAATTGACACAGTGACAACAATCATTGAATCATATCGCAAAGTTTCAGCAACATTAAAGAAGCGCAAGAGTGGGGAAGATAGTGGGGAAGGAACAAAGAAGGGAAAGTTGACTATGGTTCAAGCACCCAGTGGCAGTGGAGAAGGGGCAAAGAAAGGAAAGCTCACTATAATTGATGTATCAGAGGAAGGAACACCTCCAGAGGGTATGCTAGCAGTTGTGGAAAGAAGCAGTGGTAGTGAATTGGAGCCAAGTGGAAAGGTCATAGGAAAAAAAGGGCAAAAGAAACCATCAGGCTTGGTGGAATATGAAAAATACTACCCATTCGGGTTGCGTGCAACATTTCCAATTCCAGTTGCAAGATGTCAGAAAGCTCCTCCAAAATATGTATATAGAGGGTTGAACAAAGAGCATGTGGAGAAGCTTGCTGCAGACTTCGGTTATAACTCTAGGCCTCCTGCTGCTGTAGCGGATTTAATGCCTTTCAATCCTAAAACAAAGCAGCCCCTAGAAAGGGTAGATAAAAAGGATTTAACCAAGTGCCACTATTGGATACTATCTGTACACATTCAATATATGCTGCTAAAATATTCACATTTATAATGATGATAATAGCATAGCCCAAAGAAAGAACTACTACCATACCTATGAGGCGAGGATTGTAGTGAATTGTCCCGCATGCTTTTGTGTGGAGATATCAAAGATGGCAAACCTGGAGTCTCAAAATATCTTGAGACAATCTCCATACATTGATATACTTAAGCAGGTGAGGGGACAATGGATTCTCTTTAACAAACCCAAGAAAGCACAACAAGGGCTTGCAAAAGGACATCCAAATCGTGAGAATTGGGATGTAAGTACATATTTTAATTATGAATCAATTTTTACAAGAATGTTTTCTTAATTATTGCATTGTAAAGGATTCATATATTTTGTAGGTTTTCATTGACACTGGCAAGGTAACATTGGGCAATAGCTTTGCCACGAAGGATGCACATATGATAATTACAAGCGATGCCATTTATGATGGTTGGATCTCCATCCTTGAGGATTACATTGTAGGCAAATATTCACTTGATGGAAAATGCCGTAGGCAACCCACAGTCTCAATGTTTAGATGCTTGCGTGGATTGAGTGATGATCAAATTGGTCAAATTTAAAATGACATTAAGGAAGGTAGAGTAGTCATAACTAAAACAAATACTGATGCCATGATTCTTGATATTGAAGGACGAGCTATGCAGATCAAGAGAGATGCTGCACTACAAGATGAACTTTATATGTTTATATCAGCAGAACGGCCTTCTTTAATGTTAAAAAATTGGGATGAGTGCAGATTACATTTTAAAATTTCTCCAGAATTGTATCATCGGATTTGTGGTTGCTCTGATTCATGGTTAAAACTGTAGCTTCAATAGGGCAAGGAAACTCCACCATTGCCTGATGCTGTAAAGGGGTATCTGAGGTGGATTATGGGACAAAGTGAATGTTCAAGTCATGGACCGAATTCCACTCGGCCTTGGAGGTTCTACACAGTTGGTTCAAACATGGAGGGAATGGAATATATACATAATGTGTACCAAGAGCCAATGGCAATAGGGGTTTCTTTTTTGGATGTAATGTATGGACCAAGCAGAAGTAGAAATTGGAACGAGGATCGCTTTGAGTGTTTGTTGAAAAGCTTAATGACAATCGCTTCTCCCCTAGTGCAATTCCTTCTTGTGGTGTTCTTGACCATGGATCATGTATCATGTTTGAAGAATGCATTAAATAAGGCATGCGGACAATATAAAATACACTTTGGTTGCCTTAATTTTGAAACTACAAATATATTTGTCACTTGATCTATGGATGGCTTAATTGCCTGTGTACTGGTAAGCAAGGAAAAGCATTTCAATGATATTGAGCGCTATACCAATGCACAATGTAAGCCATCAATATATGTTGTAGATGAAAAATATGAAAAATAAAGTGGTGCAAAAGAATCAGGTGATGAGGATGATGATGACGAGGATGATGATGATGAATTTGACATTAAATTATCTTTGAAAAGAAAACATTCAAGTATCATGAAAGACATGATCATGGGTCTCTGTCGAGAAGATGAGTATGTATTGGACTTGTTCTCTGAGGGGCTTGCTACAATAGAGTCTCTTTCTTGTAAGAGGCGTGTTGTTTCAGTTGTTGAGACTTATGAGGAGTTGGAAAAGGTGGAAAGTATTTGTTGCACGTATGCTTATAGTAATCATGAAATTTGAAAATGGGCTGGCTTGCAAGAACCAATATTGGCAATAGAGGGGGTACCAAAAGAAGATGATACAACTGAAGGTGGAGGGGATAAAGAAATTGATACCATACCAGGACAAAAAGAGCTTCAACCCTTCAATGAAGAGCAGTGTGAGCATTTATAAAAACATGCTTCAAAGTTTTGGGAAACAGAAGAGGAAGCAACAGGTCCTTGAAATTGTCCTTTTATATGGTGTTCATGTTTTCCATATGTTATCTTGCTATATTCTCCATATGATGTATTAATTTCATTCCAAGGATCTTTTAATATTACTTGGAAATTTCTTCTATCTCATTGCCATAATTCAAACATGAGCATATGTATTCTTGAATATGTTTCGTGATGAATGAATTAGTGTAAATTGTTGTTTCTATCCTTATTCACTTCATATGAATGCTCAAATATGTTTTGGCCGCTTGGCCAAATCTTTTCGTAGTGGGAACACTTGGGCAATGCTAGATAATGTTGGACTCCACTCTATCTATTATGCAATGGTTTTTGGCATTGTAAGGATATGTAGTTTTGGGGATTAAAATAACTTGAAAGGGTATATAGATTCAACAACTTTAGGGGGTATACTATGCATATGAACATGAATGCTTTCTTTTTTTTAGTAATCCAATTTTGTTTTGAAAAAGAAAAACATGAATTCTTTCACTCAAATAAATTTCATTGAGAGCACTGTTATGGATAAAATTGTCTAAGGAAAAAGGCATTAATATGTATGTGTGTTTGTATATGTGGCAATAGTATAATAAAATATGGTGTGCATAGGGCCCAAGGTTGAGGTGGTAGGGCATGACCATGTGCCACCCTTCCATGTAAGAGGACCCATAAGGTGTGTTGTACATAATCCATGATAGTAATATTATAAAATGTAAGGTGGCATGGCTCCCCTCCACCTAGGTTGCATTTAGTGAGATATGGCTCAAAGTCCATGGGAGAAGCAATATAAAATAGGTGGAGATGGATATTATATTGAGTTATTCCCTCCATATGGGATAGGCCCATGTGGGGGAGGAATAGAAGGACCAAGAGAGCTAGTTAAATAATGGGGAAAGTAGGATGAGGTGGCAAGATTCCTTTTGCCAACCCTCCACTTGTCCTCCTAGAGGATTGAACATATTATAAAATTGTAAAGAGACCAAGGGAGTATCATAGACTTGAGATATGGGGCTTGATTTATGTGGAAAATTGAGGCAAAGGGTTGTCGCACACAATTGAGATGAAGAATCACCATACTTTATTGAAGAAGATGATCAAGTACTTTTAGTTGAACGTATGATGCTAGAGTATGATTATGATATAGGAGATCAACTCAGTATAGAGTTAGAGACAGACTTGTTTGGCGCGTTAGACTTGGCTCAAGATGAAACAGTTGATGTAAATGCTCTTCATTGATTTTTTTCATCTCAAACTTGGACATGAATATATGAGCTTCAAATGCTTGATGTACATGCTCTCATACTTTTATTCTCTCAAAAGATCAAACATGTATGAAAATTTAAAAAAATTTGTCATTGGAAAAAACTAACTTTTAAGGCCTATATGAGTAAAAAAGCTCTCTAGAAAACGTCGCTATAAAAAAGTATCTTTTTGTCGCTATATAGTGACACTTACAATTTTGATAAATGTCGCTATATAGAGACTTTAGAAATCGTCGCTATATAGTGACGTTTGCCTAAAGTCGCTATACAGCAATGCTTTATGAGATGCGCTTTCCATACTGACGATTAGCACCCTTCACATGCTAAACGTCAGTACTTAAACATCACAATAGGATCTGTGTGTAGTAGTAACACTTATTTCATTAATTTTGGACTCATATGTCTACTTTTGGACTATTCCTTAAAATCCTTCCCAAATGAAAAGTTTACTTTATGAAACTGTCATTCGAGAATCAAAAGTTTACTTTCTGGCACTATCATTTTCACATAAGACATTTCAAAATATCTCTCTACAATGTTGTACAAATAATGCAAAAACTACTATTAAATCCTAAATTTGTATTTCTTGTTTATAAGAATCATATTCTTAAAATAAAAAATCCGAGTTATTAGTTTAAATCCATGAAAAACCATGCTATTGAGGATTCACAACATTTTGAAAATGTATACATAAGAGACCTGTAAGACTCTTTTTACTTTCAATGCAGAAAACTATAACACTCTTGAATATTCAAGAAATTAAAAGGTTTATATAGACATGAGACATGATGGAAGCCTCTTTTGTACTCCAAAAAATAGCAATAGCTATGCTTGCAATTTTACATTATCATGTCATAAGTTTTACAACAAATATTGCTTTGGATGAGTCTTTGTACAAAGGATCTCCTATGGCCTTTTCAATAATTTAATTTTTCCTTTACAATGAGTTTAGTACAAATGGGCGATCCAAACATTTGCTTGTTTGAATGTCCTTTTCTATCATGATTACAGAAATGAGCGATCCAAACATTTGCTTGTTCAGAATGTCCTTTCTATCGTCACTTGTCACTTGGGTCCCATCTTCATTCACTCTCATCTGACAACCACCACCACCTTCACTCTTTCTCAATATTTGAATGGTGTTATCATGGGCATTCTTCATTTGCGCTATCTCCTTCTACTTCCTCCCGGGCGAGCATCTTTATGAACTCTGTAATGTGCGTAATAATTGGTTGTGGTAATTTTATTTTATATTCTACATCATACCCCATGTGCTTCTTTGTTTTCTTTGACCTTGATTTCTAGGACACTATGACTATCTCTGTGGAAAGTCTTGAAATTGCTTCATGGTTTGGGACCCATTCCTTTTTGAGACAACTACTATACAATGTACTGTTATCTTGGTTCTCCTTCTTGCCCCTTGGCCCATACCATATTGCTGTAAATGTTGTAGCTCTCCCCCAGTCATCCATGCTCACGTCAACTACTTTCGCAACCCAAAACTTCACGTTCTCATGTTCATCATCCGATCGTCGAACTGCAACAAAACACAATGGACATCTATGTCTATTTGTGGCATAAACTCTCTCTTCTTGGGTCCACAATATGGATGTGGGAGCAACGATTCAAACTCATTTTCAAAGAGACCACATGCTGGACGCAAGTCATTACCAACATTTGGCCAAAATAAAGGCCGTTCTTCCTTAATATCATCTTCTCGCATTTTTGCAAGGTCCTTTATCAATTGGTAGGTCTTGCTAATTACAATAGTAGTGTGTTCCTTCCAAGAGGGCTTCCAATCAGGAAATCTCCGGAGCATTTCCTCTTTGTATGCAATAAAAGCTTTTAAGCCTTCTATTTCACCTTTGGATTTCTCGCTCAATTCTTTTATAGGAGCCCATGTTGGATGCATTTCTTTGCTCGGGATTGAAGTTAAGAGAGAGTAAGGTTCTTCAGGTTCCCATTTTGTATCAAGAGAATAGTGTTGCCATTGCATCACTGGTTTTTCATCCTTTAAGAAAAATCAAAAATAGTGTGGAGCGCTATGACCTATTAGGGCATCACCACCTTTTTGTATGAAAGGTAGAATACTACTACACACGCATCCTATTGCGACGTTTACGTACCGACGATTAGCGCCCGCTTAGCGTTAATCGTCGGTATAAAAATCGAGTGTCGTAAATCGTCGCTATATAGCGACTTTTAATAAGCGTCGCTATATAGCGACGTTAGTACAAGTCGCTATATAGCGACTTTTAAAGGTCGCTATATAGCGACCTTAGTAAAAGTCGCTATATAGCGACTTTTAAAGGTCGCTATATAGCGACACTGAGACTATATTATAGCGACGTTTTACAGAGAGGTTTTCTTTTTTTTTTTAGCCTTAAAATTTATTTTCTTCCAATGACAAAATTTTTTAAATTTTCATACATGTTTCAGCTCATAGAGAAATAAAAAATGAGAGCATGTACATCAAGCCTTTGAAGCTCATATATTCATGTCCAAGTTGGAGATGAGAAAAATCAAATTAAATAAGAGCATTTACATCAACTGTTTCATCTTGAGCCAAGTCTAAGGCGCCAAGCAAGTCTATCTCCAACTCTATACCGAGTTGATCTCCTATATCATCATCGTACTCTAGCATCGTACGTTCACCTAAAAGTATTTGATCATCTTCTTCAATTAAGCTTAAGTGTGGTGATTGATCTTGACGATTGTTGTCTTCCTCGTCAATATCGTGATCTCCATCCTCCTCCCGTGCGATGTCATTATGCGCATCTTCCTCTTGCCTCATATGGTGATCTATATCTTCTTCGCTAGATTCATCAATTGGATCCGGATTTGGTAGTGGCATCTCCATATCCACATCTCGATCTTCAAAAATCTGCTTACTTCGTGGTGCAGCTTGGATCACGTACCACCATCTTGGATCAGAACGATCCGGATGAAAAACCACCTATATTGAAGATGAAAAATCACGTGCCAAATGTCGTCAATTATATATATATCAATGGACTTAAAAAACGAAATCTTCGACTAATTAAATCATTAGTATGCACCTGCTCACAGTGCTCGGGAAGAACAAAAGTATCACTTTCATCAATGTTTGGTGGAGTCTATTGCAAAGAGACCGCTACCATCTTTTCTCACAGTTGCATGGGGACCGTTGTAAGTAGTTCTAAACCATTTTACATCAAGAATGAAAATAGTAAATCGTCTGAAATCAATTTCATAGATGTCGCGTATGGTTCCACAATAATCCAACTATGAGGAGAGAAGATTGGTATCCGAAGCACTTGCTCGGCTATCTTGTGTGAAGTTAGCCATGACTCCACAATCATACGTGACTCTCTTTGAATCGATGCGTTCTATGCGAAAATGTCGTCCATATGACCATAATGCACTGTACTTTTTGTACTGTAAAAGAGCATCATTAAAACAATGAAGATGCACCTATTTTATAGCATATATTGCCACAAATAATTACTTAATTACATCAAGAGATAAGAAACTTACATGCACCATACATCCAGATGATAACTCCCGCTCGCGCTCGTTTATTGTCTCTCCATCACGTTCGGCTTTACGTATAGCTAGTTGTAGCCAATCAAGTGACATGTGAGTAGGGAGAAGAGCCAGATCTCGTGGATATGGTTGTGATCGCCTGTACATTACTCTGAATCTCGTCCTTGCATTTATTCGTTCTGCTTTGGCCACTTCATATCTCTCAATCCACTTCTGCATCTCAGGGCTATTGAGGATACAAAACTTATTGAATTTCTCCATTTGCTCTTCGCTCATCTTTCTTTCAATCCCTTTTCCTTGGGGGACCTCGCCAATGATGCGATCATCATCCTTGTTGTGCCAAGCTTGCGGCATATCAGGATCCGTGGATGCAAGAAACTCTGTGATATATACTAATGACTCTTGCACAAGCCATCCCTCTGCCATGCTTGCTTCTGGTCTTGCTCTTTGTCTTACAAACCCCTTTAAAGTTTTCATAAACCACTCGAGAAAAAACATCCATCGATTATGAACGGTACCTGCTATAGCCACCTCATCAACTATGTGCACAAGCAAGTGGACTTGAGTTGTCATAATGCTTGAGGGAAAGTGCTTCTCAAGCAAGCATACGGCTTCAATGGATTCCACCCTAGTCTTCTCGATGCTCGATATAGAGATCTCTTTTTGAGATATCCACCTATTTCACATGTCCATGCATATGTAAGATATTTGAGATATCCACCTATTTCACATGTCCATGAAGAAAATAGATAATGCGAATTGATAGTAAGCATACCTCACAATACCACAGATCTTGAATATAGCATTTCTAACATCTTCTTGTAAGCACCCTTTTATTGTAATTGGAAGGATGAACTATCAAAGCAACAATGAAATCATGTCAACAATATAACATAATAATAATTACGCTAATGCATCACTATTATCGGTACACTAATTCTACTTAGAATACCTGTAAGACCTTGTGCCAATCATGGGACTTGAGGCCACTAAGCTTATTGTCCTTTGAAAATGCTCCTTTCAAGCAACGCATGTACCCTGTCGGTGTTTGAAAAGAGGCAATGTCTGCCTTGATCGCTGCCTCCTCCCTCGTAGAGAGGATCCACGTTGCTTTCGGGAGGACAACTTTTCCTGAAGCATGCACTTGGGGCCACAAACGAGACATCCTATTCATAGCACGCAAGTCTTCTCGCACTCCTCTCGAGTCCTTGGAACCAACCAAGTGTGCCCAAATGGTAGCCCCCACATTCTTAAAGATATGCATGGGATCCAAGAGATGATTGATTTGTAACTGACCCCAATAAGGAAGCTCGTGAAAGATCGATAGCCTCTTCATACCAGGAGGAGGTTCCTCTCCATTCTCCCTCCAAGCTTGAATCCAATCACTTGCTTTTAAATATGATGGTGGTGGATCAAGCTGACCTCCACGTGCGAGATGGTCGAGCGGAAGGTATCGAGCATGACCTTCATAAACATTTTTCCTCATGTGTTTGGAGTAGCGTGCAAGCGATTTCAGAGCGGGTCCACAAACAGGACAAGCATGGTACCCACTTGTAGCAATCCCTGCACGCGTGCATGAATATGTTAGTACAAGACATGCGTGCAAAAGAGAGTAAAAAAAGCATAATCCCTCATTGTACATGTAAAGACATAACCACGTACCTGCGCACTCTCCATATCCTGGGTAGTCATGCATGGTCCACATCAAGATACCCCTGACGGAAATATCATTGGTATGCCTAGGAGCTCTGGAAATATCAAAGACCTGCACTCCTCTCCATAATATCTGTAACTCCTCTATCAAAGGTGCCATGTACACGTCCATGTTTCTTGCCTTGTACTTTCCTGGCACAAGTAGTGCAAGCATGAGGTGTCCCTTTTTTATTGTTAGCCATGGTGGGATATTGTAATTCACCACGACTATGGGCCATGTCGACCAAGATGTCGAGCGTAACCCGAAAGGATTCACGCCGTCCATGGCTAGCCCAAGATGTAAGTTGCGTGGCTCTCTTGCAAAGTCCGGCCACTGATTATCTATGTGCTTCCAAGCCGCACAATCTGCGGGAATCCTCAATGTGTGATCAGTGGACCGATGAGATGCATGCCATGTCATCAACTCCGCTATGGATTTGCATCGAAACATGTGTTGTATTCTTGCAATGATGGGAAAGTGTCTTAAGACCTTTACCGGTATCCTCTCACCCTGCAAGTCATCTCTATATCGTTGTTCCCCACACTTTGGACAACTAGCCAAATCTCCATGCTCACGACGAAAGAGAATACAATCATTACGGCAAGCATGGATGGTATCATAATCCATACCCACCATTGTTAGCATCTTTTTCGCTTCATCTCTTGATGCGGGCATGGTATTTGGTGCAGGCAACATCTTTTGGAGCAACCTATGACAAAGACACTATCCAAATGATGATTCTCAAAACAAACAATATCCAAATAATGAGTCAATCAAATTAATGCAAGGGCTAACCTCATTAAGGCCGAGACACTTGTATCCGACCACCCATACTGTACTTGTAGATTCAAGATTGAGAGACAAGCACGTAGTTTAGACATCCTGGCACCCTCGTACAATTGTGTTGATTGCAACTCTTGCATTTTCACCTCAGACTCTGACATCACGTGTACGTGGGATGTAGTGCCCCTAAAAATGGAATCCATCATGTCGACCATACCCTCGTCGTCATCTGGGAGACTATAGTCTTGTTGAAAGTGAGAAGGTATATGTGTACCCTCGTCACCCTCGTCATCCTGTCATAAGCTCATTCGTGTAAATAGAAGATCTTCTAATTCCGGGTATACAATAAGATTGCGAACTTAAATAGCTTTGACTTACCGATGATCCATCAACATGTGCAACACCAACGGGGGGTACTGGTTCCGACTCCTCCCCATACATCCGCAAGTGGCGCATGATAATACGAAGTTGATGTCGTACTTCTCGCTTGCAATGAGTGCAATGACAATATAACCTCTCCGTAAGCCACTTCGTGCTCCCGGGCGTTGGCGCATCATCGGATGAGCTTCCACTCGTCCCTTCCATCTACACTTATAAAACCAAAACATAAGCATGAAGAGGAGATGTACACAATTATGAGCATAGCATGTTTAATTTGAGCTTCTCTTGAGGCTATATAAAAAGAATGACATCGCTATATAGTAAGGATTGAAACAAAAAATCCTATATAGTAAGGCTGTGTAGTAAGAGGAGATATTGACAATTATAGGCATAGCATGTTTGAGTCACAAGAGGCCTCATTAAAAAACAAACAGTAAGCGTCGCTATATAGCGACGCTCTGTTCCGTCGCTATATAGCGACGATTTTAATTGAAAGCGTCGCTATATAGCGACGTTTTCAATTAAAAACGTCGCTATATAGCGACGAATAAGCGTCGCTATATAGCGACGCTGTGGGTTAAAACCCGAAACACCGAAACCCGCGGCGTTTTGCTCAAAGCTTTCCTAATCTCTAAACTAAGCTCTCCAAAATCTCCTCCCACCTATTTTCACTGACCTCCCATCTATTCCAAGCAACCTCCTACCCTATTTCCCACTCCTCACCCTCCTCCTACCTCTTGTGCACCCTCTCTCTCCTTTTTCCCTCTTTGGTTTCCAGAAAGAAAGTTCTTCAAAAGGTGAGTTTTTTTCAACAATGTAGGTTGTTTGTTTGTTAGCTTTGGTTTTGTGAGTGTTTCTACTTGTATTGCTAAAGTTTTAAACTAGTTTTCATGCTTGATTAGAAAGGATTCAAACAAAAAACGAAATTTCAAGAAAGAAAGAAAGAAACTCACCTCTTCTTTATGTATTTCTCTTCCTTCTCTTCTCCTCAATCTCCTCCTTTCCTTGTCTCCTCAATCTTCTCTTTCCTTGTCTCCTTTCAAGAAGTTGCTTTTGTGATCTCCTCTTTCCACTAACATCTTATTTGAAAAAATGGGTTGTTTTCTCTCTTTTGTAGGGCCAGTCCACTACACCGAGCGGGACATAGTCTCTCTTTTGTGGGCCCAGTCCACTACACCGAGCGGGACATACTTTTACAGGTAAGTGCTTCCTCTTCTTTCCATTTAAGCTTTTTGTTATTTGCATTTGCCTGCAGCTAGCGCCTTAAGCGCTAGCTGCAGTGATGGGCGTAGGAACCCTCTCTTCCCCCTTCTCTTTTTCTCATTTTCCCCCTTCTCTTTTTTCCCTCTTCTCTTATTCTCTCTTTCCCCCTCTCTCTTTTCCCTTCTCTCTTTCCTTTCCCCCTTATTCTCTATTTCCGCATCCCTCTTATTCTCTTATGCTTATGCTTCTCTCATTCCGCATAAGCTCCTCCTCTATTTCTGCATGAGCATAAGCATGAGCTTATGCTTATGCTTATGCATAAGCATAAGCATAAGCTCATGCTTATGCTCATTCATGAGCATGAGCTTATGCGTAAGTTTCTGCAAGAGCTTATGCGGAAATAGAGAATGAGAGAAGCATATGCTTCTCTCATTCTCTTTTTCCGCATAAGCTCCTTCTCTCATTCCGCATAAGCTCCTTCTCTATTTCCGCATGAGCATAAGCATGAGCTTATGCTTATGCTTATGCTTATGCTTACGCTTATGCATAAGCATAAGCATAAGCTCATGCTTATGCTCATTCATCCGCAAGAGCTTATGCGTAAGTTTCCGCAAGAGCTTATGCGTAAGTTTCCGCAAGAGCTTATCCGCAAGTTTCCGCAAGTGCTCCTTCTCTTTTTCCGCATGAGCATAAGCATGAGCTTATGCTTATGCTTATGCATAAGCATAAGCATAAGCTCATGCTTATGCTCATTCATCCGCAAGAGCTTATGCGTAAGTTTCTGCAAGAGCTTATGCGTAAGTTTCCGCAAGAGCTTATCCGCAAGTTTCCGCAAGAGCTTATCCGCAAGTTTCCGCAAGTGCTCCTTCTCTTTTTCCGCATAAGCTCCTTCTCTTTTTCCGCATGAGCATAAGCATGAGCTTATGCTTATGCTTATGCATAAGCATAAGCATAAGCTCATGCTTATGCTCATTCTTCCGCATGAGCTTATGCGTAAGTTTCCGCAAGAGCTTATGCGGAAATAGAGAATGAGAGAAGCATACGCTTCTCTCATTCTCTTTTTCCGCATAAGCTCCTTCTCTCATTCCGCATAAGCTCCTTCTCTATTTCCGCATGAGCATAAGCATGAGCTTATGCTTATGCATAAGCATAAGCATAAGCTCATGCTTATGCTCATTCATCCCCAAGAGCTTATGCGTAAGTTTCTGCAAGAGCTTATCCGCAAGTTTCCGCAAGTGCTCCTTCTCTTTTTCCGCATAAGCTCCCTCTCTTTTTCCGCATGAGCATAAGCATGAGCTTATGCTTATGCTTATGCATAAGCATAAGCATAAGCTCATGCTTATGCTCATTCTTCCGCATGAGCTTATGCGTAAGTTTCCGCAAGAGCTTACGCGGAAATAGAGAATGAGAGAAGCATACGCTTCTCTCATTCTCTTTTTCCGCATAAGCTCCTTCTCTCATTCCGCATAAGCTCCTTCTCTATTTCCGCATGAGCATAAGCATGAGCTTATGCTTATGCTTATGCTCATTCATCCGCAAGAGCTTATGCGTAAGTTTCCGCAAGAGCTTATCCGCAAGTTTCCGCAAGTGCTCCTTCTCTTTTTCCGCATAAGCTCCCTCTCTTTTTCCGCATGAGCATAAGCATGAGCTTATGCTTATGCTTATGCATAAGCATAAGCATAAGCTCATGCTTATGCTCATTCTTCCGCATGAGCTTATGCGTAAGTTTCCGCAAGAGCTTATGCGGAAATAGAGAATGAGAGAAGCATACGCTTCTCTCATTCTCTTTTTCCGCATAAGCTCCTTCTCTCATTCCGCATAAGCTCCTTCTCTATTTCCGCATGAGCATAAGCATGAGCTTATGCTTATGCTTATGCTTATGCATAAGCATAAGCATAAGCTCATGCTTATGCTCATGCTTCCGCAAGAGCTTATGCGTAAGTTTCCGCAAGAGCTTATCCGCAAGTTTCCGCAAGTGCTCCTTCTCTTTTTCCGCATAAGCTCCCTCTCTTTTTCCGCATGAGCATAAGCATGAGCTTATGCTTATGCTTATGCATAAGCATAAGCATAAGCTCATGCTTATGCTCATTCTTCCGCATGAGCTTATGCGTAAGTTTCCGCAAGAGCTTATGCGGAAATAGAGAATGAGAGAAGCATATGCTTCTCTCATTCTCTTTTTCCGCATAAGCTCCTTCTCTCATTCCGCATAAGCTCCTTCTCTATTTCCGCATGAGCATAAGCATAAGCATAAGCTCATGCTTATGCTCATGCAGAAATAGAGAAGGAGCTTATGCGGAATGAGAGAAGGAGCTTGTCATGAGCTTATGCGCAAGTTTTCGCAAGAGCTTATGCGCAAGTTTCCGCAAGTGCTCCTTCTCTTTTTCCGCATAAGCTCCTTCTCTTTTTGCGCATAAGCTCCTTCTCTCATTCCGCATAAGCTCCTTCGCAAGTTTCCGCATGAGCATAAGCATGAGCTTATGCATGAGCTTATGCTTATGCTTATGCATAAGCATAAGCATAAGCTCATGCTTATGCTCATTCATGCTTATGCTTATGCTTATGCTTATGCTCATGCTTATGCTCCTTCTCTATTTCCGCATGAGCATAAGCATGAGTTTCCGCAAGTTTCCGCAAGTTTCCACAAGAATAAGCATAAGCATAAGCATAAGCTATTCGCAAGTTTCCGCAAGAGCTTATCCGCAAGTTTCCGCAAGTGCTCCTTCTCTCTTTCCGCATAAGCTCCTTCTCTTTTTCCGCATGAGCATAAGCATGAGCTTATGCTTATGCTTATGCATGAGCATAAGCATAAGCTCATGCTTATGCTCATTCATGTCCATGAGCTTATGCGTAAGTTTCCGCAAGAGCTTATGCGGAAATAGAGAATGAGAGAAGCATATGCTTCTCTCATTCTCTTTTTCCGCATAAGCTCCTTCTCTTATTCCGCATGCAAGTTTCCGCAAGTTTCCGCATGAGCTCCTTCTCTTATTCCGCATAAACTCCTTCTCTTTTTCCGCATAAGCTCCTTCTCTATTTCCGCATGAGCATAAGCATGAGCTTATGCTTATTCATGAGCATGAGCTTATGCGGAAGTTTCCGCAGGAGCTTATGCGGAAATAGAGAATGAGAGAAGCATATGCGGATCTCATTCTCTTTTTCCGCATAAGCTCTTTCTCTTTCTCTTTTGCGTGAGCATATGCGGAAATAGAGAATGAGAGAAGCTTATGCTTCTCTCCTCCTCTATTTTCGCATATGCGGAAACATGAGCATAAGCTCATGCTCACCCATGAGCATAAGCATAAGCTCATGCGGAAAAAGAGAAGGAGCTTATGCGGAAATAGAGAATGAGAGATGCTTCTCTCCTTCTCTTTTTCTGCATAAGCTCCTTCTCTTTTTCCGCATGAGCATAAGCATGCGGAAACTCATCCTTCTCATGCTTATGCTCATGCATGTGCATGAGCTTATGCTTAAGTTTCCGCATAAGCTCATGCACATGCGTGAGCTTATGCGGAAATAGAGAATGAGAGAAGCATAAGCTCATTCTCTATTTCTGCATAAGCTCATTCTCTATTTCCCACTCTATTTCCCCCTTCTCTCATTTCCCCCTTCTCTCATTCTCTATTTTCCCTCATCTCTTTCCCTTTCTCTCATTCTCTATTTCCTCGTTCTCATTCTTTTCTTTCCTTTACATCTTCTTTCCCTCTTATCTTTCCCTCTTCTTTCCCTCTTTCCTTTCTCTCTTCTTTCCTTTCCCTCTTCTTTCTTCTTGCCTATGCCTATGCCTATGAGAATGCTCATGTTTGTTTATTTGTTTTCTGTTTTCGTGTTTGTGTCTATGTTAGACATGGGATCACGTCGCTCATCGGACGAGTACGGACAGCCTCGCAGGAGGAGAGCTCACGATCTATATGCTCCAGAGGACTTTGATTCCTCTAAGGCGACTACCCCGAGGACTACCCTTGGTCCGACTCCTCTCGGTCCTAGCACTGTGACTACCCCTGGTCCGACCCCTCTTCCACGTAGCACTGCGACTACCCCTCAGGGGACTCCTTTGCTAGCCGCGCATGGCTTTGTTGGGACTCCCGACGAGTTTGTAGCGCAGATGAGCGATGAGGAGGCAGCGAGATTCTTCTCTCTGCTCTCTCAGAGGACCTCCGCAATTCCTTCCCCTACACCGACGGGTGGACGTACAGCCCAGCCATCCCCTCGCGCCCCTTCGACCGCGGGATCATCACCTGTGCATGCCTCCCGCAAGGGAAGGAAGAGTAGGATGGGCGGCTCATGTTGTGCTGACTCAGGAGATGTAGACGAGTCAGCACACTCACGCTCCTTTAGGTCTCCACTTGGTCCGGAGACACAGTATCAGTCAGGTCCCTTTCCCTCTCCTACTCCCACAGCTACTCCTCGATCCGGAAGCGGTCGTGCAGCTTCCACTCCTTCAGACTCTGCTACCGTCAGTCCCCCTTACTCATCAGGGGATCTCTCCTATCAAATCACATCTGCCGGAGAGATAATAGAAGACAAAAAGGGCAAAGCAGTGATGGCCGCCATGAGGCGGTTGATGAGTCATCACTTCAAGAGCGGCATAAATATCGATTGGCGGTATCAAGATGGCCAAAAGAAGCAGACGGTGATCGATGAGTTAAAACTCAGATTTCCTAATCCGCCAAATGTGGAGTTTAATAACAGTTATATGCTCGAGCGCATGGGTTTGGTCCTAAAGCATCGCAGATCAACCATGCGTACTTCCATTACAAAGGGGTTGTCTAAACCCAGCTGGGCAGACAAAGCTGATTGGAAGTACTTCAAGAAGCAACATAGGGACCATCCTGAAATGTTCGAGGGTCAGAGGAGGGCTGCGAAGAGACGGCTGGATGTCGTAGGTACTTCGCACTTTGGTGCAGGTGGACGGTATGCGTTCGAGGCAACCGTGGTAAGTTTACTTCTTTCCATTTAATGTATTGTTCTATTTGTTTTACTTACATATTACATGCACTTTAGCTAACTCTAACTCTCGTAAATTGGATCCACAGCAAGCTGCGATGGGTCGTCTTCCTACGGATGCAGAGACGCGGCGCGCATTTCGGATAGGAACCAAGCCGTGGTTCATTGAGCAAGAGGCAATGGGAGCGACAGTCGATTGGGCTGAGATGGCTGCTTGCACGGTATAAGTTTACTCCTGCTTGTAATCTCACTTTTTAATTTAAGTTCCAATCTAATTTTTGATTTATATGGTTCACTCTCAGGGTCAAAGCTCAAACGTCCCATCATCAGAGACGAGCGATCAACAGGGGCAAGGATCGGACGCAGGTGCCGATGACGAAGGAGAAGACGGAGGTGTCGGGGACGAGGGAGAAGATGCAGGTGCCGAGGACCAGGGAACAGCCCAACAAGACGATTCGGATTCGGATTCGGATTAGTAGTGGTAGTAGCATTTTTCATATCCGCTCGTTAGAGCCATTTTGTATCGCCCTTTCACAGGGTAATTTTGTTTCAAACACAGTTGTATATGTATATGCATTTCTTCCTCATCGTTCACAAGAACAATTTTGTATCACCCTGCAAGCAAGGGAAATTTTGTTATAAAAAACTTTCTTTTGTAATTACCAAAAAAAAAAAATGGTTAGTGGGGCTAAACAGGGCTTCCTTTTGGCCCTGTTTAGCCCCACTAACCATTTTTTTTACCTTCTGTTAATCGTCGCTATATAGCGACGTTTACCAGTGTCGCTATATAGCGACGATTAACAGAGTCGCTATATAGAGACGTTTACATCGTCGCTATATAGCGACGTTTACATCGTCGCTATATAGCGACGATTAACAGCGTCGCTATATAGCGACGGTTTATAGCGACGCTCCTTTTCCGACGATTTTAACGACTTTTATAGCGACCTTTGCGTCCGTGAAAAAAAAAATTTTTAATGTAAAAAGCGTCGGTATTTCCGTCGGAAAATGGCCTATGCCTTGTAGTGGAATAAAGCTCTTCCAATCATACATCCTCTCAACCATTGAGCATATTGTTCCTTCCTTACGGCCACCAACTTGCCTCCCACATTTTTTTATCAAGTCATCCATTGTCTCCATGTCCTTGTGTTTTAGTTCTCTTGAAACTGTGCTAAATACCTGATCGATATCCTCATGTGTGTGCCCAACCAACAAAAACCCAACTTCAATCTCATTGAAGATTCTATGAGCGATTAGCATTGAGCAAAATGCAAATAAGAGTACATTTTTATTCTCTCGTCCGCAATTGTCTGCTTGTACTCTCAAAGTTGCTGGTAGGCGACCTTTTTCTGCATGTACATTGTGAATTGCCTTCATATAATGGATGTTACAACTTGATTGCTATCATGTAGATGCAAGGAATCAATCCATATGTCTGCAAAAAACTTAAATCCATGCACTAACACTCCACATAGATGTGTCTTAAAAAAGTATTTGCCTTGTAGCTTAGGTGGAGTGTTAACGAATCGAGGTAATGTTGTTGTATTTTGATCCATATCATCTACAATAATGCACATGTACTCATTTGGGTGAGAAATAGCTTGCTCCTTCCAAAATGCATATTTTATTCTAGAATGTTGAACAAGTCCATGATGAAATTCTCTCTTTTTTTTGTAAGATTCTTTTTGTTCTGGAGATGTTGCACTCTCAAGTGCTCGCTTTAGATCATCACAGTCGTTGCACTTTGACATTTTTTGCCTCTTTGGGATTTTAACATGTCCAAAGCTTTTTTTCCAAAGAGTATACAAAGTATGAAAAGATGCCGGTGCATGCCCTCTTTGCCTCTGTGTTTCTCCAATAGAGTTAAATACTTCTTTTTTGGTCAAACCTATCGGAAGATGCATTTCTGATAGGTGGGGTTGCGGTAAAGCATTTTCATAAATGTAATCTTTCAAAATTGCTGTTGCCGCAACTGTTGAGGCTCTTGTTTTGGGCCTTCCTATGTTTCCATGAATGTTAAATTTAACTCCATACTTTGCTTTATTAGCCAAATTCCAATATGTGCCATGTGATAATTCTGTAATAATGCGATATGCATTATTGCATATACTTTTTCCATTTATAAGAGGCCTTATTTGATGTCCTGAACTTCGCCTTCTCTTATCATTTACAAGAAAGCAAGACAATCTCGTGAGTAGGTATTCATTTCTTCTGCTTCCTTTCCTTTGCCAGACATGTTCTCTACAACCCTTGATGTCATGTAAGTTAATGGATCGCATACATGTATGCTTACAGCATGTAGATCGCATTGAACACCTATTTCATTAATTTTGGACTCATGCACTGTCCAAATTCATTTTGTGAGATAATTTTGGATAAAACATTTAAAAAAAAGAGGCTCTTATAAAACAAAACATTGAGTCAAAAAGGAAGATTTTAAAAAATCAAATTAGAAAAAATGACGTGAGATGTTCTTAAAACTAGAGTACATTAAAAATAGAGTACATCACATTGTTAAAAGAGATAATTAAGATTTTAAAAAATCAAATTAGAAAAAATGGCATGACATGTTATGAAAACTAGAGTACATTTCAAAAAGAGCACATCACATTTGTACAAGAAGTAGATCATATTACTCAAAGCCATATGGTGTCAAAAAACGCCTTAATACAGTCTCTCTTATCTTCTTAATCACCCAAAGTCTAGAAGAATTTCAAAAAGAGCACATCACATTTGTACAAGAAGTAGATCATATTACTCAAAGCCATATGGTGTCAAAAAACACCTTAATACAGTCTCTCTTATCTTCTTAATCACCCAAAGTCTAGAAGATCACATCATTGGTCTCTCTTATCTTCTCAACAACCCAATCTTTCACTACCTCCACAGCTGTATCCTCAACATAATTACATGCGAAGAAGAAATTTAAGCAATCCTAAATTGTTTCTTTATAATTTCTCTGAGAGGCTCTTATTGTTCTCTTAGCATCCGCATCAAATTGCCCATGACGAGAGCTGCGATAACGTAGGTTACTTAAGAAGTCTAAGAGATCTTGTCGTGCTTTTATCATACGTCTTAAAAGTCTTTCACTCTCTGCTATCTTGAGAGTCTCCTCCCTCTCTACATGCCTTTGTGCAGCAAATTCCTCTCTGATCTCCATGTGTGCCAAAGGAGAACCTTGTCGAATTCTAGCCTCTCTCTGTGCTCCTTGGTCAGCAATCCATTCTTTGAGATTGTTAATTCCGAACTCCACATCTTCGACAATGCCAAGGACATCCATGGGTGGGGAGATGATAAAGAAAGGGAGATGGACTACGATGCAAGAAAGAAGAGTGTCTGTGGAAGGACTAGGATGGAAGAATACAAGTTAATGAGAAGCACTAGGATGGATGAAAGAAGAGAGTATTTGTGGAAGAACTAGGATAGAAGAATAAAAGTTATCAGGATGGATGAAAGAAGAGAGTGTTTGTGGAAGGATAAGGATAGAAGAATACAAGTTACTCAGAAGGACTAGGATGTAAGAAATAAGAGAGTGTTTGTGGAAAAACTAGGATGGAAGAATACAAGTGCACGCGGCATGATGTGTTCACTATCACAACAACACAAAGCAACTATAGACGCGCTTGGTAGATGCGCAAAATAGCGGGCGCGTCTATAGGCGTTGCTTTAGTAGAGGAATTACGGATGCGTCTAAATGCGCGTCTAAAAGCTCGTTTATTTGCACGTAAATTACCGTGTCTACGTGCGCGTCTAACCAGAAAAAATACAGGCCCGTCTAACATCCCGTTTATTAGCGCGTGTATTTGCACGTTTATTTGTGCATTTACACTGAGAATTAGACGCGCATTTAGACGCGTAAATAGACGCAAACCAGAGAATACAGAAAGTAAGATTTTGGTGTACATCATTGCTTTCTAAACATTGCCCATGATTACCAAAGCACATAATTTTTTGCAAGCCCACATATACAAGAATTAAGTGAGATGAGGAGAATGAGACAATATGTAAAATAGTTTTGCCAATATCAATTATGGGGCTACGGTTCAATCTCATCCTCAATGAGATCAACCCTTGCCAAACTATCTACTTCAAAATCCAAACAAGTGTTTAGATCTACAAATACATTCAACCCAGTAATACTTGTGCCACTCATGTGCTCATCGAAATCAGCATCTCGAATGGTAGGCTCATCTTCACGAGTAATGGCCTCAATATCTGTATCTCCTATCTCATGATCATCCTCCTCTCTTGTATTCACGGTCATCATCACGTCCATGGCCATGATCATCCTCCATACGCTCCATATTAGTAAATGTACTATACATCACTTTGGAACGTGGAATAATAGGTATGACATGCCACCATCTATTATTATCCACCATTGGTTGATACACAACCTAATTCAAACACAAATACAATCATGTTACTTTCTTGCATCAAATATTTAAAAGCGAGTATTTTTATATGTGTGCACAGTACCTGTTCACATTGTTGCGGTAGTACTAGTGTGTCCTTCCTACTTTGCCAAAACTTTGTGGAGTCAATAGTTACAAAGCCACTTGCATGGCATTTGATTGTTGCATTAGGGCCTCTTTCCACCACGTCCTTAAACCACTTTACATCCAAAACATATACAAAGAAGCGTCGAAAGTCAAGCATAATAATATCTTGGATTATGCCACAATAATTATCCATGGCTCCATTGGCTCCCTCAAAGCTAGCAATGACGCTGCAATCTTGTGTGTTTCTCTTATCATCAATCCGTTGTGTTCGAAAATGCTTGCCCTCACACCATATAGCATTGACCATAGTGCACTACACCAAGAAAAAATCAATTGAATAAGCAATCTAAATTATTGAAAGCTCCTAACTTATGCATAACATTCTATATACCGACCTTGCTCATGCATCCCCTAGCATACTTCCATTCTTCCATTGTGATATGCATCCCCTCATCTTTCTCTGCTTTCTCCATTTCATCAAGTAGCCAATCCACATGAATATCCTTTGGAAGTGCTCTTACAAGCTCGCCCATCTTGTAAATACAATCTTTCACATATATCCTTCGATGCACTACGTGAAATGCTAGTAGGTAGTATGAACTGAACCCACGAGGAGGTGGTTGATTAGTTGCTTATAGCTATTCACTCACAAATTTGAAAGGGAAAAGATATTATACACATAAAATACTTACTTGGAGCATCTTGTGCCAATCATGAGATTTCAAGCCATATAATTGCTCTACACCTCTTTTCTTGCTCTTTGTAAAGGCTCCCTTCAAACACCTCATGCATCCAGTGGGAGTACGAATTGTAGTAATAGCGCGCTTCACCGTCGCCATCTCTAGCTTTGATAACATCCACGGTGCACGAGGTAAAAAAACACCCCCATTTGGTCTCTCTTGAGGCCAAGCTTCACGCATCCTCCCTGTGGTACATAGATCCTCCCTTATGCCTGCCGAATCTCGTGTCCCATTCAAATGCTCCCAAATGGTAGATGCCACAGTCTTGAAGATATGCATGGGATCAAGCAGGTGATTGATCTTGAGGTGGGACCAATATGGTAAACGATAAAAGATGGAGTATCTAAACAAAATAAAGTGTTAGCGTACAATTTTACTTTCAGCCAATATAGCCAATCTTTACTTCCAGCCAATAGTTACAAACCCTTACCGGCTCATGCCAAGTGATGGAGGAGTCATGGAACCGTCCCAAATTCTCATCCAATCTCCCACGGTGAGTGATTGTGGGAGGACTTCATTCCAAGGGGCAACATATCTAGGATGATCAAGTGGGAGAAATCGATGGTGATTCTCATAGATGACCTTATTCAATGTGTCTGCTCGTGAGGCAACTAGCGAAGGACCACAAACAGGACATGCATGGTAACCCGATGTAGTGAGACCTGAACAATAGATGCAATTAAGAGTGGAAGGTGGGTTTAGGGTGCCACATCCTTTGCCTATTCATAATTAAAAATGCAATGCTTACCTGAACACTCGCCATAGCCTGGGAAGTCATGCATCATCCACATCGACTGCTTTGCAGTTGAAGTCTCGTGACGAGGGAGGCCTGCTCACATCATGCACCTCGATACCTCTCCAAAGTATCTCTAGCTCATCAATCAAAGGCTCCAAATAAACATCAAGGTTTTTGACTTTATGTTTCCCTGGAATTAGAAGGGACAGCATGACATGTCCTTTCTTAATAGCCATAGAGGGTGGAAGATTGTAATTCACCAATACCACTGGCCATACACTGTAAGACGTGCTTTTGAGACCAAATGGGTTCATGCCGTCCATACCCAATCCAAGTCTCAAGCTCCTAGGTTCTTCCTTGAAGCTTGGCCATGTGTCTTCAATATGCTTCCATGCAGGAGAGTCCGCGGGAGTTCTCCACTTGCCATCGGTTGATCGATGGGAGGAATGCCATGACATGAGCTCTGCAATAGATTTGCACTTGAACATATGTTGGATGCGAGGGATTATGGGAAAATGTCGCAATACCTTACGAGGCACGTCCAAGGTTTTGAGATCTGCTCTATATCTTGCCTCTCCACAAGTAGGACACTCTCTTGCATCCTTATGTAGTCCACGAAACAAAACGCAATCGTTGACACATGCATGGATGCGCTTGTAATCTAATCCTCCAAGAGAGGTCACATGTTGCCTTGCCATATCTCTTGAGGTCGGTAGTTTATTCTCCCTTGGAAGCATTTTACCTCGGGGGGGTCACTATGCATAAACCCTCTATATCACGTGCGTTCAAGGCCTATATTTAAAGTCCCTTATCTGTAAAAAAATTCATTAATAAAATGTACCCCTTTTCTATACAAATCTGTAAATTTTTTCCAAACTTATTTTAAATAGTCCCTTATGTATATTTATTTCTGTAAATTTTAGAAATAAAAAAAATCCTTCTGTTGAACTCACGTGATAGGGTCATATATGATGATTGACCCCCCCGAGCATTTTACACAATAGCCTGCACGTGAAGACCATAAATGAGGAAAAGCATTCGAGTAATGTTATGGATAAAAGTTGTCTAAGGAAAAAGGCATTAATATGTATGTGTGTTGTATATGTGGCAATAGTATAATAAAATATGGTGTGCATAGGGCCCAAGGTTAAGGTGGCAGGGCATGACCATGTGCCACCCTTCCATGTAAGAGGACCCATAAGGTGTGTTGTACATAATCCATGATAGTAATATTATAAAATGTAAGGTGGCATGGCTCCTCCATGTGCCACCCTTCCACCTACGCTGCATTTAGTGAGATATGGCTCAAAGTCCATGGGAGAAGCAATATAAAATAGGTGGAGATGGCTATTATATTAAGTTATTCCCTCCATATGGGATAGGCCGATGTGGGGAAGGTATAGAAGGTCCAAGAGAGCAAGTTAAATAATGGGGAAAGTAGGATGAGGTGGCAAGATTCCTTGTGCCAACCCTCCACTTGTCCTCCTAGAGGTTTGAACATATTATAATAAAATTGGAAAGAGACCAAGGGAGTATCATAGACTTGAGATATGGGGCTTGATTTATGTGGAAATTTGAGGCAAAGGGTTGTCGCACACAATTGAGAGTGCGTAACCACCTAGCCCACATGGGAGACTTTTCCACACACACCATGCATGTGGGAGGATACATTAATGGGGAGAGACCCCCTCTTTTGGCTATAAAAGGAAGGGGCTATTCCTTGATGAGACACGCTCATTCTTGTAAAGCCACCTAGCTAGTATTTTGATATTTCCCTCTCATCCCTTCTTTCAAATAAAGTATGGTTCTCTTCCCTTGATGTCTCCATCCCTACATTTCTCCTCCTATCATGTACATGCTTCTCTTCCCCCTCTCCTTTTCCCCTTGTGTCATAGTCTCCCTCTTCCTTCCCTCCATTTCTAATTCCTTTTTCCCTCCTATGACAACCGTTCGCCCTCATGATCTCCTTTTCTCTATGGCCCTTGAGCGTCGCCATGTTTAGCCTCTAGCCTCTGGTCTCGATTTCTTTTCCGGCTAAAAGATTTGGTGTGGCTGTTGGGATACGAATCTCCATGGCTAGTGGCGAATCTTCTACTCGTACGGGTCACATCTACAAAACTATACCATCTGTGCTCTTTCTAAGCTACTGCGCGTGCATTCGATTCGTGCCTCTCCTGTGCGATAGTTTTTTTGGGCTGCTGCAACTTCTGGTTGCAGACAGTTTTCTGCGTTCACCCGCGCGACAGTTCTCTGGACTACTGCAGCTTCTGGTTGCGGACAGTTTTCTGCATTCACCTGTGCGACAGTTCCGACAGTTCTCTAAACTGCTGCGGCTTCTGGTCGAGGATAGTTTTCTGAGCCCCTGCAAAACTGTAACAGCAGATCCCGCGCCCCCCTCTCTCTTCTCTTCTTCTTCTCTTTCTCTTCTCCTTCTCCTCTCCTCTCCTCTCTTTTTATTAAAGAGTAGGATTTGAACCCAAGACCTCCCCCTTCACAAAAGAAAGTCTTATCATTGGGCCAACAAGTTGGAAGTAGTAAAAATGTAATGATTTTTGTTCATATATTGAAATCGCGGGAACTGTAACTCTCTAACCGTAGGGAGTTTGCTCTTGCTGTAAAAAGAAAAAATACTTCATTTTATGTGCTCTATCCACATCTCTTGCTAGATCGCAGATTCAGAACTTCTCCAAGCTCACTTCACGGACGCACGCCACACGAGAAGGGTGGACATTTATGTCACTTCTCGACGCGTTTAAGGAATTGGTGCCTGGTCCTCCGCACCTTACGGCTACCAATGCACGAGATGTCTTCCTTGATCTTCATGTCGACCTTCAACGGCTGATTGTCCAGTGCATTGTTGAAGGAGATGACGGGTGGAATGATACACCGTGGATGATTCATGGTGAAGAACTACTGATACGCTGGGAGGATTTTGATTTTACTTCTACTCATTGTGCGGTGATCGAACTACTTGCTTCTTCAGCTCAAGTGTTGAATTCTCCCCACCCTCTCCTCCTACCTATCTTGGACTACCGAGAAACTTGGGATGTCTGAATTTTAGTCTTGGTGTGATGACATCTTGGATTCTTCAAGTTGATGGAGCTTACAAACCTTCGACCAAGGCAGCTGGCGTGGGTGTGAAGCTCACTTCACCGGGTGGTGAGGAGTATTGTTACAGCAAGTCTTCACCCGCAAGTACTTGCAATCAAGCTAAGTACTCGGCGCTCATTTTTGGGCTACAAAAGGCACAAGAACATCATGCCAAGCAATTGGAGGTGCAAGGAGATTCTCAACTAGTGTGTGAACAAGTTAGTGGAATGTGGAAGGTGCGGAGCAAAGGCTTGGTTCCACGACATCAACAAGCATTGGAACTTTGCAACCAATTTGAAGAGGTAAAAATTCAGCATATCCCTTGTGCTCGAAATCTTGTTGCTGATTTCTTGGCACGTGAAGCTTGTACTTCAATCACCCATGACGTGAGTGGAAGCGCCACCCCAACAAAGCCGCAAGCCACGAAGGAGCGTGATCATTTGTAAGGAATGCAAAGGTTGTGGTCATCATGAAACTAAGTGTTGGGCATACTTGATACGAATTCACCAACTACGGAAGATCATCAGGAGGGTTCTCAAGGACATTGCTCAAAAGAAGGATGCTAAACCGCACACCCCTTGAAGAAATAGCATGGCGACTACAAGAACTGGAAGAAGCTGAAGGTGATGTGCAATCTCTCCAACTGGTGACATTTGTCATGGCATTCTTGTTTGCCTTGATGAACAACCTCATGCAACGCCGTGCCTCTAACCCTCGATTGTAAAGATCGATGTGATATCATGAGGGTTGGTCCTTTTAAGATTGTCTATGTGCTATTCTATATGTACGACAGCAGGCCCGTACAACCACACAGTAATCCATACAGTCTACATTTAATGACGACCATCTTCCATACAGCTCGTAGAAGACATCTTTTATGACCCGTATGTGCGTGTTCAGCCTGTAATCAAGGCACCGTACTACCAGCCCGTACTGATCAACAATTACTCCTCGTACAACCTCGTACTACAGCCCATACTAAACCCAAGCTTCAGATTCCATACCAACCGTACGGCTCTTTCCAGCCTTCAATCAACGCACGCCATCCGATGCAAGGCTACGCTTGTTCCCAAAGCTCCCTTCTCATCACGTACTAGCCCGTATTCTTCATAGGTGCTCAGCCCTTCGCTTATGCACACACACACAGCCTCTTTCATCTACGGAATCCCCCTCCTACAGTGTAGCCCTTCAATCAACACCGCTGTGATCCTTGCGCTGCTCTCTCCTCTTCACTCTGGGAGCCTCGTCCACCCTTTTCAGACTCCTCCCTCTTCTCCTTTATCTGCAATCCCCAAGACTCCACGTACCATGCTCGTTCACCAACCAGAAGCTTTCCTCTTGCCACATGTTATGAGCATGATGCCTTCTCAATCAGTCCAGCCACCTCAGCCTAATCTGCCACCTCACTAGTGACATTTTACCACTCTCAAGACATTTCCCCCAAACCACATTAAATGCACATTTTGGACCTTTAGTCACACAATTCCCACACACATTAGCACGCACATTAAAGCTTGCATGCTCCCCCATATACACACATGAAAAGCCCCCTTGACATGGGCACCAGAACACATCAAATTCCCATAACATATAAGACCACAGTGACTCAAGAAAATATAAAAAAACCCTTCATGACTTGACTTTACATGATCCCAAAAACATTTCATTTGACCACACACTAGATACCCTTGCTTTGGAGGTCTGGTACAACCACATTGCATTTCATCATTTCCCCAATAAGTCCCTGCAAAAAAAACTTTTAGTCTTTCAAGTTCAAAATAAAAAGGTCTTTTTATATGTGCAGATAGTTACATTGGCTTATTCATACACAACCCGCAAATTAACACTATCATGTGTTCAGTGTCTACCCTCATGCACAATCTATGTGGAGAAAAAATATATATACAGACTTTATCCTATCATATTAGCCCAACCAAAAAGCTGCAAACATTCATGTTTGACAGCTTGAAGCCAACATAAACTGCACTGCAGCAAGTATATCTTCAGTCAAAACTTCATTGGATGCATCTTTTTCCATCACAACTGGCCCACATGTTGACACTTGCATTATTCTTATCACATACTTCTTCAACCGGTACCCATTCACCCGATTGGTGTGCAAACTTCCATCCCAATCACTCAACTGATAGGATCCATTTGAATACTTCTTAAACACACTGAAAGGACCCACCCACTTTGTCACAAATTTAGTCTTGAAAGTACTATCCAGTTTACTGTCATATCTTAATACAAAGTCTCCTTCTTTGATGTTCTTATCCTTCTACCTCAGATTAGCTTTCATTTGATTCTTTTCCTGAATCTGAGCATAGTGTTCAACTGCTTTCGTTCTATCAAGCTAAGCTTCCTGTAGTTCAACCAACCTTCTTTCATACTTGGTGTTAGGTTCTTCATCCATTTTCATTACCAACTTCAAAGCTGGAATTTCTACTTTCAATGGCAACATGGCTTCTTTTCCATATACGAGATGAAAAGGAGAAAACTGTGTACCTTCCTTGACTGCTATTCGGTAAGCCCACAGTGCTTGTGGCACAACTTGATCCCAGCTTTTCCCATGCATCTTCATGATCTTACTCATCATATTAATCAACTCTCCGTTGAAATATTCATTCTTACTGTTACACTGAGGATAATAAGGAGTAGCATATCTGTGCTTAATTCTGAGCTTATCACACAACAAGTCAACCAACTCACTCCTAAATCCAGGCCCTTTATCACTTACCAATTCCAGAGGCATTCCAAATCTACAACATATATCTTCATATATGAACTTGCTCACTTGTTTAGCATTGACTGAAGCAACTGCCCGTGTTCTGCCCATCTCGAAACATACTCTACTGTAGTGAGAATGTAACGCTTACCTCTTGAAGTCATGGGAAGTGGACCGATTGCATCAATCCCCCATTTCTTGAATATGTTGTATGCTATGATGATATTTCTCAACTCTGGATGTAATACTCTTCTTCCCATCTGTTGGCATTGTAAACAGGATCTGCACCAATGCTTTATATCTCTCTGTAGAGAGGGCCAGATATACCCTCCCATTAGTATCTTTCTTAGCATTGTCTTGAATGCAAAATGTCCGCCACAAATCCCCTCATGATTTGCCTCAAGCACATGCATGATCTCAGCTTGCCATGGGATTCTTCTCAAGACTAAATCTGCACCTTTCATATGCAAAACATCGTCAATAAGACAATAAGGCTCACAAGTCTTAACAAATCTATACCTCTTTTCTTTCAGAACCTCTTCTGGAACTTTTCTTGTGAGAAAGAAAGCCTCTACATTCGAAAGATACTCTCTCCCTCTGTACAAAGGTTCTTGAACTTTTACTACACAAACCTGAGCATTTTCCTCTCCACAAGCAGCATCGTGTGCCTCATGATTCAAGTTTCTGTCCACATGCTGTAACAACCATGCATCAAAATGTTTGAGTAACTTTTTAACAATGCTAACCCAATTATTTAAATGTTCATGCTTTATCTTTCACACCCCCAGAATCTGTTTTACTACCAGCATTGAATCACCTTTTATGATCAATCTTTTTATTCCCATCTTCAAACATGATTGCAATCCTTCAGCTAAAGCAGCATATTCAGCTTCATTATTACTGCTTACCTTCAAGGGAAAACCTGATTTCCGAATTACCTTACCATCAAGATCATAGACAACCATTCCACCGGTTTCTTTGTCAATACTCTTCCTATAAGAACCATCAAAGAACAAGGTATAGCTATTTTCTAAACTTTTTCCTGCACTCTTTCAGTATGATCTTCCACTTCCTTGACTAAAATAGGAGTATCTTTGTAAGTAAGCAAATCGGCTAGGGTTGCTCTGGTTGAGTTCTCTACCAGGAAAGTAAAGGTATACTCCTGCAATTCTGTTACCCATCTCACCATACTTCGTGAAAAATTAATACCATTCACAAGTTGTGGCAACAGAGTACAACTGGTAAGTACCACAAAAGAATGAGGCAATAAATAATTCCGAAATCTTCTACATGACAATACAAAGCTGGCTAATACCAATTCAACAGCTCAATACTTCTTCTCTGCTTCACTCTTTACCCTACTAGCGAAAAACACAGGCCTCATATACCTTGATTGCTCTCCCTGCTGCAATAAAATGGCTCCCAATGCATCTGGCCCCACTAAAGGATTGACATAGAAAGTCTTATCGAAATCAGGAGCTTTAACACTTGACACTCTTCCAACAATCTCTTTGATTGCTTCAAAAACCTCTCCACATTCACTTGTCCATTGCAAAGGCACCTTCTTCACTACTTGTTGTAATGGATACAAAACTTGAGAAAGCATAGAAATGAATCTAGAAAGATACTTCACCTTTTGCAAGAAAGTATGCAACTGCCTTGTCTCTGTTGGAGGTGCTAGAGTAACCAATGCTTTAATCTTCTCAGGGTCTGGCTCTATTCCATTCTCAGAAACAACATGACCTAATACTTTAATACTTGGCTATGCCAACTTACATTTTTTGGGATTAAGTTGTCCTCCACTATCATCAATTCTCCCAAGTACTTGATCTAGTTTGGAACAATGATCCTTCCAATCACTAAAAATACAAATATCATCAATAAAAGCCTTGCAAAATTTATCAAGAAAAGGGGCAAGTACCTCATTTTTGTTCTCCTGATAATGTGAGGGAGCATTCTTCAAACCAAAAGGCATCTTCTTATAAGAAAAGCAGCCCCAAGGAGTAATAAAAGTTGTCTTTGTCTGGTCTTCAGGAGCAATTGCAATATGAAAATAGCCCGAATACCCATCACATAAACTATACATCTCATGACCAGCTATCTTATCTCGTATATCATCCACATGTGGGAGAGGATAGTGATTACTCTTTGTCATGGCATTCAACGGTTTGTAATTAACACATACTCTCCATCGTCCATCTTTCTTTGGTACGATAACCACAGGGCTGGCCCAGTCAGAGTGTACAATGGGAAAAATTATATCAGCCTTAAGCAACTTGACCACCTCCTCTCGAAGTACCCTCACTTGCTCAGGACTCATCAATCTTTTCATTTTCTGAAATACCAGCCTTGCATCTTCTTTTAATTCAATCTTCAAAGGCTTCCCTTTAAACCCTCTAATCTCTTCATATGATGTGATAAATAAATAGGGATACCTGTGCAACATGGCTGAATACTCTTCCTTTTCTTTCAGAGTAAGATCTGGATTAATCATTTGCTGTACTAATTCCTGTGTTGAGACAGGTGCCTCTTTAGATTGCATAAACTCCTCCATTGCTTCAAATCTGTCCTCTTCTAACTGATGTACAGTTTCAGCCAGCTCCTTTGTACCCAAAAAGTTCACTCCCTCAATGAAAGCAACCTGAGCTTCATCACTGTCAGAAGTAATACTACTTTCTTCTTCACTCGTGGTCTCACTCTATTTTTCTTCTTCTTCGATTGGGCTTGATATCTCAGCATGTCTTACCATATCAAAACTGAACTTTTTACCATTAGATGTATATATTGAGATTATTCCCTTCTCCCAATTTTGAATAGCTCCCACTTTCCTCAACCAAGGTCTGCCTAAAATGAGAGGATAAGCACCCATACCTGCCAGCATAACATGACAATCTATTCTGCAATGCACATTGAAGACTTCCACATCCAAATCCTTCACTACCCCCAAACTCTTCACTCTGGCGTGGTTGGCCATTCTTATTCGGAAGTGAGAAGGATCAGTAACCTCCAAACCCAACCTCTCAACACAAGATTGAGTCATCACACATATCTGGGCACCTCCATCAATGTATGCCTCTCCAAGCTCATATCCTTTATGCCATGCCTCCACCGAAGGGCAAATATCAGGAAGCTCCAATATAGACATAATATTTTTTGCTACTTTATGCACAACTCTCTTCTTACCTAGATTTATAGCTTTCCTCCATTCTCTCTTCAGCCTTGGACAAAGCCCAACCATCTGTGCAAAAGTAATATCCACCTTTCTGTTAGACAAATCAACAATCAAATCATATTCTACCTGCTCCTTTCCCAAGGGATAATCAGCTGTTCTGTACTTCTGTCTGGGCTTCCTCACCTTTTTCCTCTGGTAAGTAACAACATCTTCAACCTGCTTACTCTTTTTAACACTTGGCTCTCCTTCTTCATCCCTGTCTCTCTTCCCAAGAGGCAAAACATCCAAATCACTCTCTTCCAATCCAAGCACACTGACAAACTTACCTTTCCCTTTATCTTCAAAAGAAACCTTCTTTACTTTGTTACTACTTGAAGGTCCAGGCTCTTTTATCTCCACTCCATGATCAGTTGACCTATCATTTAAATTTGAAGGAAGTGGGTACACACATCACCGCCAACTCTGGGGGGCTTATCACATTGTGTACTATAATGTCCCCAATCTAGACAATTGAAGCATTGCACATACGGAGCGTACACTCCTCGTCCTCTCCCGCCTTGCAAAGGTGCTTGAACACTTGAATTGGATGCATTACCTGCTCCTCTACCACCTGGAGTCCGACCTCGTCCTCTTCGTTCCATAAGGTTTAAACTGAGATTCTTCATTAATTCAGCCATTTCATGAATTTCATCCTTCATTGATCCCTCTTTCTTTTCTTTTGGCCTCACTGGCTCAATTACATTCTGCACAGGCATCTCCATAACAGAAGGAGCAACGGGCACGCCATACTCCAATTGAATTATCCTTCTTGGCTTCCTCTCTTTCTCCTTAGCCACTCTCAGGGCTTCCTCAAAAGTTGGTAGGTCCTTCACCTCAACCTTCACCCATATCTCAGGCTTTAATCTTGCAATAAATCTATCCTTCTTTATGACACGAGGTGGTACTTTTGGCAAAAGAATGGACTGCCATTTATTCCACATGACCATAAATCTACTCACATAATCATCCACAGTTTGGTCTTTCCTTTGATACAAAGCACATAACTCCCTCCGTACTCCATCTGCATCCCTGGTACATGCAAACCGTGTTAAAAAACCACTTCTTACCTCTCCATAAGTGAGATTCATGCGTTCTCCTTGCTCATTTTGAGAACTGGCCTGAAATTTCTGCAACCATGTACGGGCTTCTCCCATCAAGCAAAAAAATAAAATCTGCAACAACACTTCGGGTGCATTTCTGTCTTTTATGAGAGCTGTGAACTCCATACTCTCGATAAACTTTTCGGGGTCTTCATTGGGTAAACCATAAAATCTTGCAAATTCTTGAGCCATTTTCTAAGATCACTGAGTACTCCTTGACTTGGGTGGACTTTCACCAAAACAAAGACTCTGTCCCTAGCAGGATCGCCAACACAATGATGTGAAAAAAAAAGAAACACAAGACTGTCCTCAGACAAACACAAAACGACTCAATATTTTATTGCTGACCCCATACAATCATATCCACTTCTTCATAATCCAACTCTAGAGACAAAATCGTATCTTCAGGACTTCTCTGGGATCAGTATTGTAATGTGGTAGCTCTTAAGGTAGAGCTTATGCACAAACTTTCAGAGCGGGTATCCAGAGCACACAAGTAACAAGTCAATCTCCCACACAATCTGACTAGAACACACCCAGACTCTTTGAAAGAGGGGAAAGATTACACAGCCCGAAACAAACTGAACTTAGAACTGCACTTTTTCCCAAAAAATACTCAGAAAGCAGTCAGCCTCAGAACACTATGAACCCACAGCCCATTGCTCAATGGCCAGCACGACTCCCCAGGCCACAAGCTGTTCAAAAGAAGAACTGGCAGGTACCATCATCTGTAAACCTACAGGTATATTCACCGTACAAGTAGCCATACAGTTATACATACGACAGCAGGCCCATACAACCACACAGTAATCCATATAGTCTGCATTTAATGACGACCATCTTCCGTACAGCTCGTAGAAGACATCTTTAATGACCCGTACCTGCCTGTTCAGCCTGTAATCAAGGCACCGTACTACCAGCCCGTACTGATCAACAATTACTCCCCGTACAACCTCGTACTGCAACCCGTACTAAACCCACGCTTCAGATTCCGTACCAACCGTACGGCTCTTTCTAGCCTTCAATCAACGCACGCCATCCGATGCAAGGCTACGCTTGTTCCCAAAGCTCCCTTCTCATCACGTACTAGCCCGTATTCTTCATAGGCGCTCAGCCCTTCGCTTATGCACACACACACAGCCTCTTTCATCTACGGAATCCCCCTCCTACAATGTAGCCCTTCAATCAACACCGCTGTGATCCTTGCGCTGCTCTCTCCTCTTCACTCTGGGAGCCTCCCACCATCGCACCAGCTCTTCGTACAGCTCGTCCACCCTTTTCAGACTCCTCCCTCTTCTCCTTTATCTGCAAGCCCCAAGACTCCACGTACCATGCTCACTCACCAACCAGACGCTTTCCTCTTGCCACATGTTATGAGCATGATGCCTTCTCAATCAGTCCAGCCACCTCAGCCTAATCTGCCACCTCACTAGTGACATTTTACCACTCTCAAACATTTCCCCCAAACCACATTAAATGCACATTTTGGACCTTTAGTCACACAATTCCCACACACATTAGCACGCACATTAAAGCTTGCATGCTCTCCCATATACACACATGAAAAGCCCCCTTGACATGGGCACCAGAACACATCAAATTACCATAACATATAAGACCACAGTGACTCAAGAAAATATAAAAAAACCCTTCATGACTTGACTTTACATGATCCCAAAAACATTTCATTTGACCACTGTTATGGATAAAATTGTCTAAGGAAAAAGGCATTAATATGTATGTGTGTTTGTGTATGTGGCAATAGTATAATCAAATATGGTGTGCATAGGGCCCAAGGTTGAGGTGGCAAGGCATGACCATGTGCCACCCTTCCATGTAAGAGGACCCATAAGGTGTGTTGTACATAATCCATAATAGTAATATTATAAAATGCAAGGTGGCATGGCTCCTCCATGTGCCACCCCTCCACCTAGGATGCAATAATTGAGATAAGGCTCAAAGTCCAAGGGAGAAGCAATATAAAATGGGTGGAGATGGCTATTATATTGAGTTATTCCCTCCATATGGGATAGGCCCATGTGGGGGAGGTATAGAAGGACAAAGAGAGCTAGTTAAATAATGGGGAAAGTAGGACGAGGTGGCAAGATTCCTTGTGCCAACCCTCCACTTGTCCTCCTAGAGGTTTGAACCTATTATAAAATTGGAAGAGACCTAGGGAGTATCATAGACTTAAGATATGGGGCTTGATTTATGTGGATAATTGAGGCAAAGGGTTGTCAAAATTGAGGCAAAGGGTTGTCGCATACAATTGAGAGTGCGTACCCACCTAGCCCACATGGGAGACTTTTCCACACACACCATGCATGTGGGAGGATACATTAATGTGGAGAGACCCCCTCTTTTGGCTATAAAAGGAAGGGGCAATTCCTTGATGGGACACGCTCATTCTTGTAAAGCCACCTTGCACTAGTATTTTGATATTTTCCTCTCATCCCTCCTTTCCAATAAAGTATGGTTCACTTCCCTTGATGTCTACATCTCAACATTCCTCTTCCTATCATGTACTTGCTTCTCTTCCCACTCTCCCTTTCCCCTTGTGTCATAGTCTCCCTTTTCCTTCCCTCCACTTCTAATTCCTTATTCACCCCTATGACATCCCTTCGCCCTCGTGATCTCCTTTTCTCTATGGCCTTTGAGCATCGCCATACTTAGTCTCTAGCCTTTGGTCTCGGTTTCTTTTCCGGCTAAAAGTTTTGGTGTGGCTGCTGGGATACGAATCTCCACGGCTATTGGCGAATCTTCTATTCGTACGGGTTACATCAACAAAACTATACCATCCGTGCTCTTTCTAAGCTACTGCGCGTGCATTCGCTACGGACAGTTTTCTGCGCGACAGTTCTCTGGACTGCCGCGACTTCTGGTTGCAGACAGTTCTCTGGACTGCTCTGGTCGCGGACTGTTTCCCGAGCCCCTGCAAAAGAGTAACAGCAGATCCCGCGCCCCCCTATCTCTTCTCTTCTTCTTCTCCTTCTCTTCTCCTTCTCCTCTCCTCTCCTCTCTTTTTATTAAAGAGTAGGATTGGAACCCAAGACCTCCCCCTTCACAAAAGAAAGTCTTATCATTGGGCCAGCAAGTTGGAAGTGGTAAAAATGTAATGATTTTTGTTCATATATTGAAATTGCGGGAGCTGTAACTCTCTAACCATAAGGAGTTTGCTCTTGTTGTAAAAAGCAAAAATATTTCATTTTATGTTCTCTATCCACTTCTCTTGCTAGATCGCCAATTCAGAACTTCTCCAAGCCCACTTCACGGGCGCACGCCTCACGAGAAGAGTGGACATTTATGTCACTTCTCGACGCGTTTAAGGAATTGGTGCCTGTTCCTCCGCACCTTACGGCTACCAATGCACGAGATGTATTCCTTGATCTTCATGTCGACCTTCAACGGCTGATTGTCCAGTGCATTATTGATGGTGATGACGGGTGGAATGACACACCGTGGATGATTCAGGGTGACGAACTACTGATACGCTGGGAGAATTTTGACTTTACTTCTACTCATTGTGCGGTGATCGAACTACTTGCTGCTTCAGAGGTAATCAAAACGGTTTCCTTCTTCGAAGGGTGGGATGTTCCCCAAGCTTGGGGGGAGATTTGGCGCATCTGCTTGTTGATTCCTGTGGAAAAGCTCGTCCTGAATGGTCATTTCACAATCTCATTACAAAGGTTTCTAGGCCCTGGCTATGGTTGGTAATGTTTCGACCAAGGAATCCATTTGTACCTAATCAGCCTTTTGTGCCTCATTTCGAGCTTCAAATTGTCATTCTTTTTGGGCTTAAGATAAACTATCAACAAAGAATTGCAAGTTTATTTGGTACTGAACGTTTGGCTCAAGTGTTGAATTCTCCCCACCCTCTCCTCCTACCTATCTTGGACTACCGAGAAACTTGGGATGTCCGAATTCTCGTCTTGGTGTGATGACATCTTGGATTCTTCAATTTGATGGAGCTTACAAACCTTCGACCAAGGCGGTTGGTGTGGGTGTGAAGCTCACTTCACCGAGTGGTGAGGAGTTTTGTTACAGCAAGTCTTCGCCTGCAAGTACTTGCAATCAAGCTGAGTACTCGGCGCTCATTTTTGGGCTACAAAAGGCACAAGAACATCATGCCAAGCAATTGGAGGTGCAAGGAGATTCTCAACTAGTGTGTGAACAAGTTAGTGGAAGGTGGAAGGTGCGGAGCAAAGGCTTGGTTCCACGACATCAACAAGCCTTGGAACTTTGCAACCAATTTGAAGAGGTAAAAATTCAGCATATCCCTCGAGCTCGAAATCTTGTTGCTGATTTCTTGGCACGTGAAGCTTGTATTTCAATCACGCATGACGCGAGTGGAAGCGCCACCCCAATCAAGCCGCAAGCCACGAAGGAGGGTGATCATTTGTAAGGAATGCAAAGGTTGTGGTCATCATGAAACTAAGTGTTGGGCCTACTTGATACGAGTTCACCGACTTCGGCAGACCATCAGGAGGGTTCTCAAGGACATTGCTCAAAAGAAGGATGCCAGACCGCACACCCCTTGAAGAAATAGAATGGCGACTACAAGAACTGGAAGAAGCTGAAGGTGATGTGCAAGCTCTCCAACTGTTGACATTTGTCATGGCATTCTTGTTTGCCTTGATGAACAACCTCATGCGACGCCGCACCTCTAACCCTCGCGTGTAATGATCAAAGTGATATCATGAGGATTGGACCTTTTAAGATTGTCTATGTGCTATTCTATGCTGAAGATTCTTCTTGTGTAATATTTCACACTACTCCAGTCACACCCTACCCTGCCTATGTGTGCTTTTTGGATGTTTCTTCCCCCGATTTTCAGTTCAAGCTTCCTCTTACTATTGTTCGTCCATAGATAAGCCCCTCTTTCCCATCTTCCAAGCATGGCTGACATTCCCGTGTTTTGTGGAGGGGTAGAAGAAAATCCAAATGAGTATCTTGTGGCTTTCAAATGCCGTTGTGTCTCTCTCAACTTTCTTACTGAAGACAGATGGCTATTGGTTCTCCCCACATTTCTAGAAGGTTTGGCTCAAGTGTGGTATGAGAAGCAAACCGAAGATGTTCGCCAAAGCTGGCCAAGGTTGACAGCAGCAATGATTGAGTATTTCGGCAAAGAAGAGGAGCCGGAGAATGTGTACCTACAGGTGGCAAATTTGAAGCAGTCAGAAGGTGAGACGGCGCGTCGATATGTGGATCGAGCGGCCGTGCTCCTGGACCGTTTGATTGCCACACAGGAGGACAATGCCGGATTTCGAGCTGGAATGACTCAACATGTGCTGGGCTACCTTGTAGCAGGAGCGAGTGATGAATTCCGCCTCAAGCTTAAATGGGAGAATCCAGAAACTATGGTGCTAGCACATGAGATTGCTCAAAAGTTTGACAAAGTTCAGTCTGACCCCGCTTCAAAGAAGACGATTGTCCCTCTGCATCCCCCTCCATTCCTGCAACAACAACCTGGGGGGTCTAACTCAGGGGCATACCCCCACCCCTCAGGGATGTATCCACAGCCTCCACCTCAGATGTATGGTCCTCCCTTAGATGTTTACCCTCAACAAGGTGGATATCCTCATCCTCCGCCTCGAAGATTTCCCCAGCCTCGCCCACGAGCTCCCCTCCTCTCTACTCCTGTGGCCCCTCCAACTAAAGAGGCCCCCCCTGCAACAGAACCTGGAGTCAATGACCTAGCCAAGGCCCTAAATGATCTTCGGCTTGAGATGGTGGGCATCAGAAATCAAGCCAACCACCCTCCAAGAGATCGTGCTAATGTTGTATGCTACGAGTGCCACCAGAAGGGTCATTATCGCACAGAATGCCCCAATATTCCAAGGGTGAATCTTCTAAGTGAGTCGGGCACTGAGGATTCTGATGTGGAGATCCTTGATCTCAGGAAAAGAACTCGTGCTACCTCGGACCCCTCTCTAAACCATGGACCGGGCCGCCCCAGGAAGAAGGTGTCCTTCTCAGAGCCCTCAGACGCTGAGATGGCAGACCCACCAACAGAGAAGACTAAAAGATCTCGCAGGAGTAAGTGGTCACCCTCAGATTTTCCCATCGGCTCTACTTCATGACACTGATTGATGACTACAGTAGAAGGATATGGATATACTTCCTGAAGACTAAAGATGAGGCTTTTAGTAAGTTCAAAGAATGGCATGTAATGGTTGAGAAAGAAACAGGGAGGAAGGTGAAGAAGTTGAGATCAAACAAAGGTGGAGAGTTCACATCAAGTGAATTCAAAAGTTGTTGCAAAATTCATGGGATCAAGAGGCAGAAACCCTTGCCACATACACCACAGCAGAATGGAGTAGTAGAGCGCAAGATGAGCATCATCTATGAAATGGGCAGGAGTATGATGAAAGGGAAAGATTTGCCAAAGACTTTCTGGGCTGAAGCATATAACACGGCAGTTTACATTCTGAATCGTAGCTACACGAAGGCTATGAACAAGATGACTCCACTGCAAGCCTTTTTTGGTAAGAAACCTTCAGTTGCACATTTCAGAGTTTTTGGATGTGACTGTTTTGTGCATGTCCCTGATGCTAATAGAACCAAATGGGAACCGAAGAGCCGGAAGTGTATTTTCTTGGACTATAGTGAAGAGGCGAAGGGTTACTGCCTCTATAATCCTGTTACCAAGAAGGTAATAGTAAGTCACGATGTGGTCTTCTCAGAACAGCCGCATCAATTGGAGGATGCTTCCTTCCTAGACAACCAAGACTAGGATATCCATCCAGTACAACCACCAATAGCAAACCGAACCACAGGGGGGTCACTCATCATATGTAACCCTATCATGTGAGTTCAATAGAAGGATTTTTTTTATTTCTAAAATTTACAAAAATAAAATATACATAAGGGATTATTTTAAATAGTTTTGGAAAAAATTTACAGATTTGTATAAGAAAGGGGTACATTTTATTAATGAAATTTTTTACAAATAAGGGACTTTAAATATAGGCCTTGAACGCACGCGATATAGAGGGTTTATACATAGTGACCCCCCTGAGGACCGAACTCCCCCAATGGTGCTTGGGAGGATTCAAGATAAAGAAGAGGAAGAAGAGCCTACAGAACCACAACGACAACAGCCATTCCCGAAGTGGGTAAAGCAGCTTTTGGATGGCAGAGAACCTCCAGCCATTGAGGAGGAACCGTCCGAACACTGCCGGTCCAAGAGATTAGAGGAGCAAAGAAGGGCACAGGAACACTTGGTCAACTACGTTTTGATGATAGAGGTGATCCGTGCTGAAGAACCCAAGTGTCTTGAAGAGGCACAGGGTGATGATAGGTGGATGGAGGCTATGCAGTCGGAGTATGGCTCCATAATGAAGAACAAGACTTGTGACCTTGTGGATTGACCACCAAAATGCAAGGTAATCAACACCAAGTGGGTGTACAAGACCAAGTACAAGTTTGACGACACGTTGGATAAGTACAAGGCTCGGCTCGTGGCAAAAGGATTCGCACAGGTACATGGTTTTATTTATCAAGATACTTTTGCTCCCACAGCTCGACTAACCACAATTCACAGTGTTTTGGCCTTAGCAGCACATGAAAGTTTGCTCGTGTTTCAGATGGATGTAAAATCTACCTTTCTGAATGGAGATCTCAAGGAGGAGGTATACGTGGAACAACCACCAAGTTTTGTGATCCCCGGTTCAAAAGGTAAAGTCTATAAGCTGAATAAGGCACTTAATAGGCTGAAACAGGCCCCATGAGCATGGTACCAGCGGATTGATGCCTACTTTCTGCAAAATGGGTTCAAGAGGAGCCCATCTGATGCAAATTTGTATATCTACAGAGAAGGAGGCAGGTGTATGATCGAGGTCCTTTATGTGGATGACCTTGTCATAACAGGGAACCATGAAGAAAAGATATTGCAGACAAAGCATTTGCTAGGAAGAGAGTTTGAAATGACAGACCTCAGACTGATGCATTTCTGTTTGGGGATTGAAGTTTGGCAAGAGCCAAAACAGATCTTCATCTCACAGCTAAAGTATGCTGGAGAGATACTGAAGGCATTTGGCATGGCTGAGTTCAAGACATTTGGCACCCCTATGGAGGTTGACGTGAAGCTCTCAAATGAGGATTCATCACCACTGGTGGACAAAGCGAAGTATAGAAGGCTTGTGGGCAGTTTGATTTACTTGTGCAACACATGGCCGAACATTAGTTTTGTGACTGGTGTACTAAGCAGGTTTTCCAATAAGCCTCGAGAGAACCATTGCTCAACCATTGGAGGGCAGGGATGCGGGTGCTTAAATACATCAAAGGAACACTTGATTATGGCATCACCTATATCAAGGGCAACACCTTGACTGGATTCTATGACTCGGATTGGGCACGAGACGTGGATAGCAGGAGATCAGTGATAGATTACTGTTTCTCACTTGAATCTGGAGTTGTGTCATGGGTCAGCAAGAAGCAACCCACAGTTGCTCTTTCTTCTATTGAGGCTGAGTACAAATCAGCATGTTTTGCCTCTTATGAGGCAGTGTGGTTGAGGAGGATTTTACGGGACATCGGTGCAGTGATAATCAGAGTTGCATGGAAATGGCCAAGAACCCAGTGTACCACGCTCGCACAAAACACATTGAGATTCAATATCACTTTGTACGCGAGCTTATCATGGATGGAGAGGTCGATTTTGTGTACTATCTAACTACAGAGAATGCTGCGGACATCTTTACGAAGGCTCTTGGAGGAGACTTGCTAGAGAGGCATCTTCATCGACTTGGCATTGGGCCAAAAAAGTAGTTCACTTGCAGGTGGACATTGAGGGGGGGTGTTAGATATCAATGCTCCACTCTCATGTAACTACGCAGGAACCAGCTAACTCTACTTGTAAGCCCCCCATATGAGGAGAAGGCATTTGAGTAGCTCAGTTATCTGGTAGGTCCTGATTTGGACACCAGATGGGGGCCATGTGTGGCCTGATGGCTAGACGGCTTCAGATAGAGTTGGCACACTGCCAACTAGGCTACATGCAAGTGCGGGAAGGCATCCCATGACTGACCACATTGAGGGTAGATGCATATGGAGCATTTCTCGGGGCAGCCCACTGTCGAGCTGCGGGGCCCGTTTGGAGCCCCAGATGATCCCGGATGGCTCTAGGCCGAACTGTTACCATAGGTTAGTTGCTCTATTTTGTGCCACGGTTCTAACATGTGGTCGGTGGCCTATCTCGAGACGAGCCTCCAGTTGGCCATTTTGGGCCGACCGGGTCAATCTCCCAATTGGCTCTAACCAACTATGACTGGTGGCTATATAAGAGCAAGCCCGTGAAGCCCATCATCATCACTAGCTATAGCAACCCTAATTCCTTAGCATCTAGCATCCGTCCTCTACTATTTCCGACATGCCATCAAAGCTTCTCACATAGGAGCGCACAGTTGGGAGACAGCGCCATCTACTGTCTCAGTTTTATAGTAATCAAATTTTTGATTCTCCATACTATTTACTTTTCTCTCTTGCATACAAGATCCTGTTATCTGTTGAGCACAGACGTTGTATTGTTTTCTTACAGGGGGTCCTTGGTCTTAAGGTTTGTGTGAATGGACTTTAAGTCCAATTGAGGTGTAGTTAACTGACCCAACTTAGTTGACCTAATTGGCCCAATTAGTCAAACTAACCTAATTGTCCAGTTAGATGTCTAACAGCTAGTCTAACCTAACCTAACAATGGTTTAAACTGCCTAAAATTAACTAATCTAACCACAGTTAGTTCAACTAACTTTAGTATAGTTAGACTAACCTAACTCTGTAGTTAATCTAACTAACACATAGCTAAACTAATCTAGTTGTAACTAACTAACCTAGAGTTAACCTTACTAACCTAGGTTAAAGCTAACATAACCTAGGTTAAAGTAACCTAGCTAGGATTAGTCCTAGGGTGAGGTTAGGTTTCTTTTTTTTTACATGGTGAGGGGGGGCCATCGCACGACGGCGTCTGAGAGGGGGGGGGTACAAACGGAGGAGGGGAGGGTGGAGTAGAGGGGAAGGAGGAGATGGAGGATGAGAGGGAGCAGAGGGAGGCGTTGCAAGGCAGAGTAGGAGGAGGCGGTTGGGAGGAAGCGGGCAAACTGGAGAAGGCGGGGTGGTGGGTTGGAGGCGGCAGGGAGGGCACCGCCGTCGGCTAGGGGCGGAGGGTGGGCTATGCCGCAGGCATCTCTACGCAAGTGGGTTGCAAGGAAACCTTGCCCCAAGGGCAAGGGCTTAAGCCTTTTAGGTAGGAAGGGCTATAGGCCTTAGGATAGAGTAGGGAGTGGAGCAACCGGCAAGGGGGGTAGAGAGAGAGGGAGAGAGAGAGAGAGAAGAGGGAGAGGGGGGCTCGGGGGGGTCACTCATCATATGTAACCCTATCACGTGAGTTCAACAGAAGGATATTTTTTATTTCTAAAATTTACAGAAATAAATATACATAAGGGACTATTTAAAATAGTTTTGGAAAAAATTTACAGATTTGTATAGAAAAAGGGTACATTTTATTAATGAAAAAATTTACAGATAAGGGATTTTAAATATAGGCCTTGAACGCACGTGATATAGAGGGTTTATACATAGCGACCCCCCTGAGGAGGGGGGGAAAGAGAGAGAGAGAGAGGGGGGAGAGAGAGAGAGAGAGAGAGAAGAGGGAGAGGGGGGGAAAGAGAGAGAGAGAGAGAGAAGGGGGGGGGAGAGAGAGAGAGAGAGAGAGAGAGAGAGAGAGAGAGAGAGAGAGAAAGGGGGGGGAGAAGAGAGAGAGAGTCAGAGAGAAAGAGAGAGGGGGGTTAGAGAGAGAACGAGAGTCTAAAAGATAGAGAAAGAGGGGGGAAAAAGAGAGAGAGGGGGGTAGAAGAGCGAGAGAGAGAGAGAAGAGGGGGGGAGAAGAGAGAGAGACAGAAGGGGGGAAAAGAAGAGAGAGAAAGTGAGAGAAAGAGAGAGAGGGGGGGAAAAGAGAGAGAGAGGGGTGGTGGAGGAGGGGGGGGGGGGGAGGAGATGGAGGGAAGGGGGGGGGGGGAGGGGATGTGGGGAATGGAGGGGGGAGTGGAGATGGAGGGGGGGGGAAGGGGGTGGTGGAGATGGGGGGGGGGTGGAGAGGGGGGCTGGTGGTGGAGGGGGGGGTGGTGGAGAGGGGGTGATGGTGGAGGGAGAGACGGAGTGTTGGTAAAATGAAAAGAAAGAGTAGAGTGGACACAAACTCAGAATACTTGCATTATGGAATGAAGAAGAGTGAGGTCCTTATGTAGGAAACTCTTACATGCTCACTGACATCACTGATGACTTCAGAGTTCCACAATCATCTCGTCAATCTGCTCCTATATTCTCTCAATCATCCTATGTGGCTTTCCACCACCTAACTGTGCTTATGGGCACCTAACTGTGCCTCTAGCACTCACACATAGAAACCAAGGTGTGCCTGAGGCATACACCTTGAGATATCCCAACAAACCCCCCCTCAAGGGAATGCCTCAGGCTATGTCAAGGATACAGCTAGCACAAGGTGTCTCATGCCATCTCATGGTGGTCATGGATCTATCAATGGCTAGGATCTCAAGCTAGCAAGGGTTCCCATGGGTGTAAGGTAAACAAAAGGGATACGAAAAGAGCTTCCAATGGTTATCTCCCCTGCATGTACACGCACACAATGTCTGCAGGAGGTACCATGGAGTAAAACACATACACATGGCCTACATCATAAGGTGACTAGAGGTGTTTACAAGACACACAAAAAACACAATAGTTTCTTTCATTAATTTTGGAGGACTATCCAGGCTGAGTACCTTGACTCAACATAAAAAAAGAGATCTGGAGCATACATAGAGATGATTTAAAAAGCATAATCTTCAAAAGATGCCTCATCTTGTGGAGGCTCATCAACTGAAAGTAGATTTGCATTTTCTATCTTTGCTTTGGCCCTGCAAAACTTCTCATGATGGTTGTTTTTGCCACAGTGTTTGCATGGATTGATTTTGAAGCAGTCCTTTGAAAGGTGATTTGTCTTTCCACAGTGATTGCAAGGGGTAAACTTGCCCTTCTGGATTTTTACAGCATAAATAGTGTCATTGCCTTTCCTGAGCTCCATATGCCTTTATTCTTCTTAGAGAGCAGAGATAATACCTTCAAGATTAGGATTAGGAAGATTTTTCAAAGTGGTAACTATATGATCATAATCTTCAGGCATACTCTTAAGTAACACTGCCATAGCATCATCTGGAGTAATAGGAGAGTTGATAGAAGCTAGTTGGGTCATAAGACTCCGCATATAGTTGACATGAGCTGCCAAAGTAGTGCCATTAACCATCTTCAATTCAAAGAAAGAGATTTTAAGTGATAATTTAGAGATGTGAGAGCTAGCACCAAAAATCATGTCAAGCTTCTGCCAAGCTTCTGAAGGAGACTCTAAGTCAGAGATGTGATGAATATAATCATCTCCTAAAGCAAGAGCAATGATACCATATGCTTTCTCCTCTCTAGTGGGATCCCTTGCCGGGTGTGTCGGAGTTGAGGATTCTCCAGCATTGGAGGCTGTAGAAGAAGCAGTTGAAGTCAGTTTGACAAGTCCCCAGAGGTTTTCCCTCATCAATGCAAATTTCACCTTCATCTACCATGTGTGGAATCCCTTTCCATTGAACTTATCTATATTCAATAGGGTAGCCATGAGAGGTTCTAACCTAGATATTGGGCAGTTTCTTTCTCTCTTACAAGGCTAAAAACAACTGAAAGGCTTCCAAATATAAGCACTTGATGTAGCAAAAACTAGTGACCAATATTCAATCAATGATGCTTTTTCTTACATGCTTCATAGAGGTGGCTAAAATGAATACTTTCCAATCAAAACCAGGTATAGCAATTCAAATCAAAACTGAAGACACATTTGTACTAATGTTATTGAAAGTTTCAAAAAACCAGAAATGCTAGAATAGCATCTTATGTAGCATCATCTTCAAAAAAATTGTCAAAACTGTCAAAACCAAAAGATTGAACTTGGAGGGCTTGTAGCTCACTCTTTAGAGCAAAGGAAAAGGGGCTTTTTAAAGCAAAAGAAAGCTCACATAAAGTGAACTTCTAGTGCAGAGGTCTGAGGAGATTTCGTGTGACTTTGCTGGTTGGAGCGTCTTTAAAAACGACTGGTTTTTCTCTGTTTTTACCTTGAATATGCAGCCATTGCTGCTCAGATTTCAGTACAGGATAGCCCAAGGCATGGAGAATCTACCACTAAAAGGAATTAGAGATAGATGAAGTATGCTGAGAGAAAACGCAGGAACAGAGGTCGACGATCTACGTGTAATGGCGACGAAAAGAGCGCATATTTCTTTGATTCCTTTCAGCCAAGGGTTCGCCCCTTAGAGGTGGATCTCCAGCAAGAAGGGCGTGGGAAATGGTTTAAAACCGGAGGAGAACAAGCTTAAGCAAACTTTGGGAAGAAGAGGAAGAGATGGTGAAGAATAGATGATGATGTGGCAAAAATGGATCAAGGGGGATAAAATGGCTCTGATACCATGTTGGTAAACTGAAAAGAAAGAGTAGAGTGGACACAAACTCAGAATACTTGCATTATGGAATGAAGAAGAGTGAGTTCCTTATGTAGGCACCTCTTACATGCTCACTGACATCACTGATGACTTCAGAGCTCCACAATCATCTCCTCAATCTGCTCCTAGATTCTCTCAATCGTCCTATGTGGCTTTCCACCACCTAACTGTGCTTATGGGCACCTAACTGTGCCTCTAGCACTCACACATAGAAGCCAAGGTGTGCCTGAGGCATACACCTTGAGATATCCCAACACGGAGGAGGGGGGGTGGTGGAGGGAGAGATGGACAGGGGAAGGGGTGGTGGTGGAGAGGGGGGTGGTGGAGATGGACGAGGGGGAGTTAGTGGAGGGGGAGATGGAGGAGGGGGGGGAAGCTAGTGGTGGTGGAAGGGGGGTGGAGGGGAGAGGGGGAGATGGAGGAGGGGGGGGAAAGGGGGTGGTGGTGGAGGGGAGCAGTGGTGGAGGGGGAGATGGAGGATGGAAGGGAGGGGTGGTGGTGGTGGAGGGGGGTGTGTTGAGATATCGAGCTCCACTCGTGATATGCCATGGTGACCGTTGTACATTTATGTCACCGACTTGTTAGCTGTAGATGTGGTTGGTGTTGAGATATTGAGCTCCACTCACAATATGCTAGGGTGACCTTTGTGCATTTACATCATCGACTTGTTAGCTACAGATGCGGTTGCTACACCGCCCACGAATAATAGCTGGATGATAGCTATCCTTATCTACTCTAGTTCGTGGCTCAGTTAGTATGCCACCTTAGTTAGTTGAGTTTGGTTTGAGACCCACATATAGGGTTCTTCTATTTCTTTGTACTAGAGTTCTTTGGCTTTCACAACTTAGAAGAGAAAAACTGTTTTTAGCCTCCACCTTTGTGTGTATTCCCCCATTGTGTATGTGAGAAAGCCGCAAGTGAGACTCCTTCCCTCCCTCCCACTATCTTCACATGGTATCAGAGCCTGGTTCGTGGTAAGGAGCTCAAGAAAGCAAACCAAGCTCACGGTGTCCCGGTAAGAGGACCAGTGTTGCTTTCCTTTTTCAAGTTTGGGAGAAATCTCTGCAGATAGCATAGCCGGAAGTGCAAGAGTGCACTATCTCACATTGAGATGCCCTTCACGGTGTGGCGAGAGGGTACTATATGCTATGGGACAAGGGCAAAGCCCTTGGTAACTTTATTTTTTTGATTCGAGGCCATTTCGGGGCCCATTTTGAAGGCGGAAGTTCTTCGCAGGCACTCAAAAAAAGGCCCTGTTTTTGCTATACGACCACTGCTCTGCTGGTCGGTGAAAAGTTGCCACAGAAATTGCATCGTATGCCTGTGTGCAGAGATATTGGGAGTTGCAGAATCATGCTTGTTGCCTGTTGATGCAAAATCATCACTAGGAAGTGACTGTGTGGTCAAATACCACTTTCGTCAGTTTTGCAGATCTGCCCGTGTGAGGCAAAAGCTGTGTTTTTTGCAGTGACAGAATATTTTGCAGTGTTCTGTAATGGCATCTGATTCTCTTTCATAGATTGTCACTGAAAAGCTTGACAAGAATAACTTCCAGGCATGGAAGTTTAGAATGACGAATTTCCTTATGGGAAAAGGCTATTGGGAGTTCATTATAGGAAATGAAGAAGAACCAGTTCTTCCTAATGTTCCTAATCAATAGGAAATGCAGGCAGAAGAGAGCCAGAAAAGTTATGTAATGGCTGTCTATCAGTAATTTGGATTCTATGATTGTGCATATTCAGGATGCAAGTACACCAAAGGAGGCATGGGATACTTTGGCAAAAATGTACAGCACAAATATGCAAGCCAGGAAAATGTAGCTCAAGTAGGAGTTGCACAATGTGCAGAGAGAAAATATGAGCATCAATGACTACCACATGAAGGTGAAGAAAATTGAAGGTCGCCAATGGAAGATGATGATCTAGTTTCTGTGACCTTGAATGGTCTAGGAAAGGATTATGCACAGTTCCAGACATCCATTGCCATCCGTGAAAAATTTCTTGATTTTGAAGAGTTGTTTGCTCTTCTAATTTCTGAACAGCAGAGAAATGGGGGTGCATCTTCTTCAGGAGGAACTTCAAAAGAAACTGTCTTCTACTCAAATGCTAGAAGAGGTAGAGGCAAAGGTAGAGAAGGCCGATCTGGAGGCCATGGTAGAAATCGGAATATGCAGCAAGCTCAAGAAAACCAATCCTATGGAGGAGGACATGGTAACGCTAGATGCAGGGGGAGCCAAAGAGGCCGTGGTGGATGGCAGAGAGGCCAAAATGCAAACATCAATGTTGAATGCTACTACTATGGTAAAATGGGTCATATGGCTAAGGACTGCTACAAAAAGCAGAATGACATTATGAATGGAAAATTGCAACACGGCAATTATGCATCTTCTAGTAGACAGGGTGATGATAGAAATGAGCATATATTTATGGTGTAGCACATGACCAATTCTGTGACAAGTGTAGAAGAACGAAATGATGTGTGGTATGTTGACTCAGGTGCATCAAACCACATGACAGGTCATGCAGAATGGATGCAGGATGCAAGGAAAATGAAAAAACCAGGATTTGTGGAGACTGGTGATGATGTTGCACATCCTATTATGCAGATTGGTAAAATTCCTTTGTCTATGTAGGATGGGAAAAAGAAATACCTGTCTGATGTATTTCATGTCCCGAACATCACCAAGAACCTAGTTTCTATTGGTCAAATGGTTGAGCAGGGCTTGCAGGTTAGATTTAATCCTCATGGATGCTTTGTTGAGGATATGAAAAATAACGGTCGCTTGATAGCAAAAGGAAAGAAGAAGGGCAAGATGTTTACGTTGGATGCGGACATGCCTGAATTGAGTGCAGCAATGTTTGCACATGGGACCGATGTAGTTGCAGATATTGATATCTAGCATAAATGCATTGGTCATGTTAATATACAGCAACTTAAATCAATGCAAGCCCAAAATATTCTTGCAAGATTGCCTAAATTCAGGGTTACAGAAATGCATAAGGTTTGTGAAGCCTGTCAATTTGGAAAACAGGCAAGGAAACCATTTCCTAGGCATGTTCAAGAGAGTAAAAAGCCATTGGAATTAATCCACTCTAATGTGTGGACTACTAAAGCTACATCTATTGGAGGCTGTCACTATTTTGTCACTTTTATTGATGACTACAGCAGAAAAGTTTAAGGGTATTTTATGAAAAAGAAAAGTGAAGTGTTTGGGCACTTCAAATCTTTTAAGGCTCTATGGTTGAAAAAGAAACAAGCCTGCGAATAAAATTCCTAAGGTCAGATGGAGGGGGAGAGTACCTCTCAAATGAGTTTACAAGGTTCCTGTAGGAGCATGGCATAAAGCAGCAATATTCATGCAGTCATACCCCACAGCAAAATGGACTTGCAGAAAGGAAAAACAGGCATATTGGTGACTCATGAGTTGAGGTCCAAGTTGGATCCAAAAGCTGAGAAGTGCATCTTTATTGGTTATTCTCTGCAGTAGAAAGGGTATAGATGCTATAACCCTTCTACTCGTAAGTTTATAGTGAGCAGAGATGTTGTTTTTGATGAGATGAGCAGCTGGTATAAACCAGTAAATGTGTTAATGCTGCACAGAATTCACAGCAGCAATCACAAAATATCAGTGCACCTGCAGTGTCCTCTAAAAGTGGTTCACATACTTCGCCATGGACAGGCAAATTGAGATCAGGAGAATCTCCTCAAAACAATGCAGATAGTGGTACGTAGGTATCACGAAAAGGAAAAGAGAAGGTAGATCAACCCATGTTTGATGTGAATGCAGGTCGCTCTTACATGGATGGTGAATCCAGTGGCTTAGAACAGAGCATTGATGATGAGTTGGGTATTCCTTCTATTGTTACACCTAGAGTAAGGAAGACCAGGGATGTTTTGGGAGCACTTGGAAGTGACCTATTTTGCACAGGTCTACCAGAGCTAGGTATCCTGTGGATAGGCTAAAATATGATGGATTTATAGCCATTCACTATGCCTATATGGTCAAAGTCATACAGGAACCAAATCCATTTCTTTTGAGCAAGCCATGGGAAATGAAAAATGGGAGAAAGCCATGGATGAAGAAATGGATGCCTTGAAAGCAAATGCTACATGGGAATTGGTGCCTTTGCCTAAAGACAAGAATGCAATTGGCTGTAAGTAGGTTTATAAGATCAAGCACAATGCAGATGGTTTTGTGAACAGATACAAGGCAAGATTAGTTGTCAAGGGGTATGCACAAGCATATGGCATTGATTATGAAGAAACATTCAGTCCCGTTGCAAGGATGGCAACTGTAAGAGCAGTCATTACTATGGCTGCATCAAAGGGATGGTCTTTACATCAGATGGATGTAAAGAATGCCTTCTTGCATGGTGATTTGCAAGAAGAGGTATGGAGCAGCCACCAGGTTATGTTCATGCTATTCATCCTGAGTTTGTTTATAGGTTGAAGAAAGCCTTGTATGGCTTGAAGCAAGCACTAGAGCATGGTCTAACAAGATAGGAAAATATCTTGTCACTATTGGCTTTCAGATTTCCAAGGTAGATTTCTCACTCTACGTGAGAAAAACAGAGAAAGGTATTATGCTGCTTGTCATTTATGTTGATGATTTGATCATCACAGGTGATAGTGATGAAGATATCCTTCATGTGAAAATGCTATTGAAGCAGAAGTTTGAGATGAAGGATTTGGGAGAGCTGCGTTATTTCTTGGGCATTGAGGTGATTAGATCACCAAGTGGGATACAGCTCTTGCAGAGGCAGTATGGATTGGACATGCTGTCCAAATATGGGATGACAAGCTGTAAGCCTATTTCAGTTCCTTTGGAGCAGAATGTGAAGTTGAGCACAAATGCAGGTGAGCTTCTGGAAGACCCTACTATGTATAGATGCATAGTAGGAAGTTCGATTTATATGACTATTACTAGGCTAGATTTAAGCTATGTTGTTGGATTGGTAAGTTAGTTTATGCAGGCTCTAGGGAAACCGCATTTGTGGACTATTTTATGAGGCTGGGGTTCAGATACAGTTGCATGGATACACTGATGCTGATTGGGCTGGTAGTATTTCTGATAGACGATCTACCAGTGGATATGTGCTCTGTTTTGGGAGTGCTGCAGTCACCTGGAGCAGCAAGAAACTATTGAGATATCGAGCTCCACTCGCGATATGCCAGGGTGACCGTTGTGCATTTATGTCACCGACTTGTTAGCTACAGATGCGGTTGGTACACCGCCCACGAATAATAGCTGGATGACAGCTATCCTTATCTACACTAGTTCGTGGCTCAGTTAGTATGCCACCTTAGTTAGTTGAGTTTGGTTTGAGACCCACATATAGGGTTCTTCTATTTCTTTGTACGAGAGTTATTTTGGCTTTCACAACTAAGAAGAGGAAAACTGTTTTCAGCCTCCACCTTTGTGTGTATTCCCCCATTGTGTATGTGAGAAAGCTGCAAGTGAGACTCCTTCCCTCTCTCCCACTATCTTCACATGGTATCAGAGCCTTGTTCGTGGTAAGGAGCTCAAGAAAGCAAACCAAGTTCGCAGTGTCCTGGTAAGAGGACTAGTGAACATTGCTTTCCTTTTTTGAGTTTGGGAGCAAATCTCTGCAGGTAGCACAACCGGAAGTGCAAGAGTGCACTGTCTCAGATTGAGACGCCCTTCATGGTGTGGCGAGAGGGCATTATATGCTGCGAGAAAGGGCAAAGCCCTTGGTGACTTTATTTTTTTGATTCAAGGTCATTTCGGGGCCCGTTTTGGAGGCGGAAGTTCTCCACAGGCACTCAGAAAAAGGCCCTGTTTTTGCTGTGCGACCACTGTTCTGCAGGTCAGTGAAAAGTTACCGCGGAAATTGCATCGTATGCCTGTGCGCAGAGATATTGGGAGTTGCATAATCATCCTTATTGCCTGTTGATGCAAAATCGTCTCTAGGAAGTGACTGTGTGGTCAAAAACCACTTTCGTCAGGTTTGCAGATTTGCCCTTGTGAGGCAGAAGCTGTGTTTTTTTGCAGTGACAGAATATTTTGCAGAGTTCTGTAATGGCGTCTGATTCTCTTTCACAGATTGTCACTGAAAAGCTTGACAAGAACAACTTCCAAGCACGACTCCCATAGCTTCACAACCTGCAAAGATAGGACACACAACAAAGCCATCTCTAGTCTCTAATTCTCCATTAGAATGGTTAATTTCCTTATGGGAAAAGGCTACTGGGAGTTCATTACAGGAAATGAAGAAGAACCAGTTCTTCCTAATGTTTCCAATCAACAGGAAAGGCAGGCATTTAAAGGATGGCATGAGAGAGCCAGAAAAGTTATGTACTGGCTGTCTATCAGTATTTCAGATTCTATGATTGTGCATATTTAGGATGCAAGTACGCCAAAGGTGGCATGGGATACTTTGGCTAAAATGTACAGCACAAATACACAGGCCAGGAAAATGCAGCTCAAGTAGGAGCTGCACAATGTGCAGAGAGAAAATATGAGCATCAATGACTACCACATGAAGGTGAAGAAAATTGCGGATGCACTTGCTTCCATCGGGTCGCCAGTGGATGATGACGATTTAGTTTCTGTGACCTTGAATGGTCTAGGAAAGGATTATGCACAGTTCCGGACATCCATTGCCGTCCGTGAAAAATTTCTTGATTTTGAGGAGTTGATTGCTCTTCTAATTTCTAAAGAGCAGAGAAATGGTGGTGCATCTTCTTCAGGAGGAACTTCAAAAGAAACTGTCTTCTACTCAAATGCTGGAAGGGGTAGAGGCAAAGGTAGAGGAGGCCGATCTAGAGGCCGTGGTAGAAATCAGAATATGCAGCAAACTCAAGAAAACCAGTCCTATGCAGGAGGACGTGGTAACTCTAGAGGCAGGGGGAGCCAAAGAGGTCATGGTGGATGGCAGAGAGGCCAAAATGCAAACAGCAATGTTGAATGCTACTACTGTGGTAAAATGGGGCATATGGCTAAAGACTGCTACAAAAAGCAGAATGACATTATGAATGGAAAATTGTAGCAAGGCAATTATGCATCCTCTAGTAGACAGGGTGATGACAGAAATGAACATTTGTTTATGGTACATCATATGACAAATTCTGTGACAAGTGCAGAAGAAAGCAATGATGTGTGGTATGTTGACTCAGGTGCATCAAACCACATGACAGGTCATGCTGAATGGATGCAGGATGCAAGGAAAATGGAAAAACCAGGATTTGTGGAGACTGGTGATGATACTGCACATCCTATTGTGCAGATTGGAAAAATTCCTTTGTCTATGCTGGATGGGAAAAAGAAATACTTGTTTGATGTATTTTATGTCCCGAACATCACCAAGAACCTGGTTTCTGTTGGTCAAATGGTTGAGCAGGGCTTGCAGGTCAGATTCAATCCACATGGATGTTTTGTTGAGGATATGAAAAATAATGGTCGCTTGATAGCAAAAGGAAAGAAGAAAGGCAGGATGTTTACGCTGGATGCGGACATGCCTGAATTGAGTGCAGCAATGTTTGCACATGGACCGGTGTAGTTGCAAATATTGATATCTGGCATAAACGCATTGGTCATGTTAATGTACAGCGACTTAAATCAATGCAGGCCCAAAATATTGTTGCAGGATTGCCTAAATTCAAGGTTGCAGAAATGCATAAGGTGTGTGAAGCCTGTCAATTTGGAAAACAGGTAAGGAAACCATTTCCTAAGCATGTTCAAGAGAGTAAAAAGCCATTGGAATTAATCCACTCTGATGTGTGGACTACTAAAGCTGCATCTTTTGGAGGCTGTCACTATTTTGTCACATTTATTGATGACTTCAGCAGAATACTTTGGGTGTATTTTATGAAAAAGAAAAGTGAAGTGTTTGGGCACTTCAAAGCTTTTAAAGCTATGGTTGAAAAAGAAACAGGCCTGCAAATAAAATGCCTAAGGTCAGATGGAGGGGGAGAGTACCTCTCAAATGAGTTTGCAAGGTTCCTGCAGGAGCATGGCATAAAGCATCAATATTCATGCAGTCATACCCCACAGCAAAATGGAATTGCAGAAAGGAAAAATAGGCATATTGGAGAGGTATCTCGGGCCATGCTAAATGAAAAAGATCTACCAGATTATTATTGGGCTGAAGCAGTTGCTACAGCAGTTTATATAATGAACATGACTCCCACTGCAGCAATACATGGCATGACGCCAGAGGAGATGTATACTGGTAGGAAACCAGACGTTTCTGATTTGAAAATTTTTGGTTGCATTGCCTATGTTCATGTGCCAAATGAGTTGAGGTCCAAGTTAGATCCAAAGGCTGAGAAGTGCGTCTTTATTGGTTATTCTCTGCAGCAGAAAGGGTATAGATGCTATAACCCTTCTACACGTAAGTTCACAGTGAGCAGAGATATTGTTTTTGATGAGATGAGCAGCTGGTATAAACCAGTAAATGTGATGATTGATGTAGATGCACAAAATGGTAATGCTGCACAAAATTCACAGCAGCAATCACAAAATATCAATGGACCTACAGTGTCCTCTAGCAGTGGTTCACATTACCTCGCCATGGACAGGTAGATTGAGATCAGGAGAATCTCCTCAAAGCAATGCAGATAGTGGTATGCACGTATCACGAAAAGGAAAAGAGAAGGTAGATCAGCCCATGTTTGATGTGAATGTAGGTCACTCTTATGTGGATGGTGAATCCAGTGGCTCAGAGCAGAGCATTGATGATGAGCTGGGTATTCCTTTTGTTGTTACACCTGGAGTAAGGAAGACCAGGGAGGTTTTGAGAGCACCTGGAAGTGAGCCTATTTTGTGCAGGTCTACCAGGGTTAGGTATCCTGTGGATAGGCTGAAATATGATGGATTTACAGCCATTCACTATGCCTATATGATCAAATTGATACAGGAACCAGAACCCACTTCTTTTGAGCAAGCCATGGGAAATGAAAAATGGGAGAAAGCCATGGATGAAGAAATGGATGCCTTGGATGCAAATGCTACATGGGAATTGGTGCCTTTGCCTAAAGACAAGAATGCAATTGGCTGTAAGTGGGTTTATAAGATCAAGCACAATGCAGATGGTTCTGTGAACAGATACAAGGCAAGATTAGTTGTCAAGGGGTATGCACAGACATATGGCATTGATTACGAAGAAACTTTCAGCCCAGTTGCAAGGATGGCGACTGTAAGAGCAGCCATTGCTATGGCTGCATCAAAGGGATGGTCTTTATATCAGATGGATGTAAAGAATGCCTTCTTGCATGCTGATTTGCAAGAAGAGGTCTATATGGAGCAGCCACCAGGTTATGTGCATGCTGTTCATCCTGAGTTTGTTTGCAGGTTGAAGAAAGCCTTGTATGGCTTGAAGCAAGCACCTAGAGCATGGTCTGACAAGATAGGACAGTATCTTGTTACTATTGGCTTTCAGATTTCCAAGGCAGATTTCTCACTCTATGTGAGAAAAACAAAGAAGGGTATTATGCTGCTTGTCATTTATGTTGATGATTTGATCATCACAGGTGATAGTGATGAAGACATCCTTCATGTGAAAATGCTATTGAAGCAGAAGTTTGAGATGAAGGATTTGGGAGAGCTACGTTATTTCTTGGGCATTGAGGTGATTAGATCACCAAGTGGGATACAGCTCTTGCAGAGGCAGTATGGACTGGACATGCTGTCCAAATATGGGATGACAAGCTGTAAGCCTATTTCAGTTCCTTTAGAGCAGAATGTGAAGCTGAGCGCAGATGCAGGTGAGCTTCTGAAAGACCTTACTATGTACAGATGCATAGTAGGAAGTTTGATTTACATGACTATTACCAGGTCAGATTTGAGCTATGCTGTTGGGTTGGTAAGTCAGTTTATGCAGGCTCCAAGGAAACAGCATTTGGATGCGGCTAGACGCATACTCAGGTATGTGAAGTCCACATTGCAGTATGGACTATTTTATGAGGCTGGGGTTCAGATATAGTTGCATGGATACACTGATGCTGATTGGGCTGGTAGTATTTCTGATAGACGATCTACCAGTGGATATGTGTTCTTTTTTCGGAGTGCTGCAGTCACTTGGAGCAGCAAGAAACAGCCTACAGTTGCCTTGTCGAGCACAGAGGCTGAGTATAGGGGTGCAGCAATGGCTACATGTGAGGTAGCTTGGTTGCATAAGCTACTCTATGATATGCATCAGTCTACAGATGGGCCAGTTGTCATTTATTGTGACAACATGAGCAGTATACACTTGGCAAATAACCCAGTCTATCATGCTAGAACAAAGCACATTGAGGTGCATTATCACTATGTGCAGGAGAAGGTTTTACTAGGTCTTATTGATCTAGTTTATGTCAGCACAGAGGATCAAATAGCTGACATATTCATGAAGGCATTGGGCGCAGAGAAGCTGCACAAGTTCAGAGACCTGCTTGGTGTGCAGGAATTGGGATTGAGCTTGAGGGGGAGTGTTGAGATATCGAGCTCCACTCGCGATATGCCAGGGTGACCGTTGTGCATTTATGTCACCGACTTGTTAGCTACAGATGCGGTTGGTACACCGCCCATGAATAATAGCTGGATGACAGCTATCCTTATCTACACTAGTTCGTGGCTCAGTTAGTATGCCACCTTAGTTAGTTGAGTTTGGTTTGAGACCCACATATAGGGTTCTTCTATTTCTTTGTACGAGAGTTCTTTTGGCTTTCACAACTAAGAAGAGGAAAACTGTTTTCAGCCTCCACCTTTGTGTGTATTCCCCCATTGTGTATGTGAGAAAGCTGCAAGTGAGACTCCTTCCCTCTCTCCCACTATCTTCACAGAAACAGCCTACAGTTGCCTTGTCCAGCATAGAGGCTGAGTACAGGGGTGCATCAATGGCTGCATGTGAGGTAGCTTGGTTGCATAAGCTACTTTATGATATGGATCAGTCTACAGATGGGCCACTTGTCATTTATTGTGACAAAATGAGCAGTATACACTTAGCAAATAACCCAGTCTATCATGCTAGAACAAAGCACATTGAGGTGCATTATCACTATGTGTGGGAGAAGGTTTTACTAGGTCTCATTGATCTAGTTTATGTCAGCACAGAGGATCAGGTAGCTGACATATTCACAAAGGCATTGGGCGTAGAGAAGCTGCGCAAGTTCAGAGACCTGCTTGGTGTGCACGAATTGGGATTGAGCTCGAGGGGGAGTGTTGAGATATCGAGCTCCACTCGCGATATGCCAGGGTGACCGTTGTGCATTTATGTCACCGAATTGTTAGCTACAGATGCGGTTGGTACACCGCCCATGAATAATAGCTGGATGACAGCTATCCTTATCTACTCTAGTTTGTGGCTCAGTTAGTATGCCACCTTAGTTAGTTGAGTTTGGTTTGAGACCCTCGTATAGGTTTCTTCTATTTCTTTGTACTAGAGTTCTTTGGCTTTCACAACTAAGAAGAGGAAAACTGTTTTCAGCCTCCACCTTTGTGTGTATTTCCCCATTGTGTATGTGAGAAAGCCGCAAGTGAGACTCCTTCCCTCTCTCCCACTATCTTCACAGTTGGTACACCGCCCACGAATAATAGCTGGATGATAGTTCGTGGCTTAGTTAGTATGCCACCTTAGCTAGCTAGCTTTGGTTTGAGTCCCACATATAGGGTTCTTCTATTTTTCTTTGTACTATCTAGAGTTCTTTTGGCTTTTACAACTAAGAAGAGGAAAGCTATTTTCAGCCTCCACCTTTGTGTGTATTCCCCCATTGTGTATGTGAGAAAGTTGCAAGTGAGCTTTCTTTCTTCTCTCCCACTGTCTTCACATGGTATCAGAGCCTGGTTCATGGTAAGGAGCTCAAGAAAGCAAACCAATTTTGTGGTGTCCTAGTAAGAGGACCAGTGTTGCTTTTCTTTTCCGAGTTTGGGAGCAAATCTCTGCAGGTAGCACAGCCGAAAGTGCAAGAGTGCATTGTCTCAGATTGAGACGCCCTTCGCAGTGTGGCGAGAGTGCAGTATATTTTATTGATTCGAGGCCATTTCGGGGCCTATTTTGAAGGCGAAAGTTCTTCGCCAGCACTGAGAAAAAGGCCCTGTTTTTGTTGTGCGACCACTGCTCTACAGGTCGGTGAAAATTTGCTGTAGAAATTGCATCGTATGCATGTGCGTAGAGATATTGGGAGGTACAGAATCATCCTTATTGCCTGTTCATGCAAAATCGTCACTAGGAAGTGACTGTGTGGTCAAATACCACTTTTGTCAGTTTTGCAGATTTGCCTATGTAAGGCAGAAGCTATGTTTTTTGCAGTGACAGAATTTTTTGCAGTGTTTTGTAATGGCGTCTGATTCTCTTTCATAGATTGTCACTGAAAAGCTTGACAAGAACAACTTCCAAGCATGGAAGTTTAGAATGACGAGTTTCCTTATGGGAAAAGGCTATTGGGAGTTCACTACGGGAAATGAAGAAGAACCAGTTCTTCCTAATGCTCCCAATCAATAGGAAATGCAGGCATTTAAAGGATGGCATGAGAGAGCCAGAAAAGTTATGTATTGGTTGTCTATCAGTATTTCAGATTCTATGATTGTGCATATTCAGGATGCAAGTACGCCAAAGGAGGCATGGGAAACTTTGGCAAAAATGTATAGCACAAATACGCAAGCCAGGAAAATGCAGCTCAAGCAGGAGTTGCACAATGTGCAAAGAGAAAATATGAGCATCAATGACTACCACATGAAGGTGAAGAAAATTGTGGATGCACTTGCTTCCATTGGGTCACCAGTGGAAGATGATGATTTAGTTTCTGTGACCTTGAATGGTCTAGGAAAGGATTATGCATAGTTCCGGACATCCATTCCCGTCCATGAAAATTATTCTGATTTTGAGTTGTTTGCTCTTCTAATTTCTAAAGAGCAGAGAAATGGTGGTGCATCTTCTTCAGGAGGAACTTCAAAAGAAACTGTCTTCTACTCAAATGCTGGAAGAGGTAGAGGCAGAGGTAGAGGAGGCCAATCTGGAGGCTGTGGTAGAACTCAAAATATGCAACAAACTCAAGAAAACCAGTCCTTTGGAGGAGGATGTGGTAACTCTAGAGCCAGGGGGGCCAAAGAGGTCGTGGTGGATGGCAGAGAGGCCAAAATGCAAACAGCAATGTTGAATGCTACTATTGTGGTAAAATGGGTCATATGGCTAAAGACTGCTACAAAAAGCAGAATGACATCATGAATGGAAAATTGTAGCAAGGGAATTATGCATCTTCTAGTAGACAGGGTGATGACAGAAATGAGCATCTGTTTATGGTGCAGCACATGACCAATTCTATGACAAGTGCAGAAGAAAGCAATGATCTATGGTATAATGACTCAGGTGCGTCAAACCACATGACAGGTCATGTAGAATGGATGCACGATGCAAGGAAAATGGAAAGACTAGGATTTGTGGAGACTGGTGATGATACTGTACATCCTATTGTGCAGATTGGTAAAATTCCTTTGTCTATGCAGGATGGGAAAAAGAAATACCTATCTAATGTATTTCATTTCCTGAACATCACGAAGAACCTTGTTTCTGTTGGTCAAATGGTTGAGTAGGGCTTGCAGGTCAGATTTAATCCTCATGGATGCTTTGTTGAGGATATGAAAAATAACGATCACTTGATAGCGAAAGGAAAGAAGAAGGGCAGGATGTTTACGTTGGATGCGGACATGCCTGAATTGAGTGCAACAATGTTTGCATGTGGGACCAGTGTAGTTGCAGTAGTTGCAGATATTGATATCTGGCATAAACGCATTGGTCATGTCAATGTATAGCGACTTAAATCAATGTAGGCCCAAAATATTGTTGCAGGATTGCCTAAATTCAAGGTTGTAAAAATGCATAAGGTATGTGAAGCCTGTAAATTTGGAAAACAGGCAAGGAAACCATTTCCTAGGCATGTTCAAGAGATTAAGAAGCCATTGCACTCCGATGTGTGGACTACTAAAGCTGCATCTATTGGAGGCTATCATTATTTTGTCACTTTTATTGATGACTATAGCAGAAAAGTTTGGGTGTATTTTATGAAAAAGAAAAGTGAAGTATTTGGGCACTTCAAAGCTTTTAAAGCTATGGTTTAAAAAGAAACAGGCCTGCAAATAAAATGCCTAAGTTCAGATGGAGGGGGAGAGTACCTCTTAAATGAGTTTGCAAGGTTCTTGTAGGAGCATGGCATAAAGCAGCAATATTAATGCAGTCATACCCCACAGCAAAATGGACTTGCAGAAAGGAAAAACAGGCATATTGGAGAGGTATCTCGGGCCATGCTAAATGAAAAAGACCTACCATATTATTATTGGGCTGAAGCAATTGCTATAGTAGTTTACATAATGAACAGGACTACAACTACAGCAATACATGGCATGACACCAGAGGAGATGTATATTGGTAGGAAACCAAATATTTCTCATTTACAAATTTTTGGTTGCATTGCCTATGTTCATGTGCCAGATGAGTTGAGGTCCAAGTTGGATCCAAAAGCTAAGAAGTGCATCTTTATTGGTTATCCTCTGCAACAGAAATGGTATAGATGCTATAACCCTTCTAGTTGTAAGTTTACAATGAGCAGAGATGTTGTTTATGATGAGATGAGCACCTAGTATAAACCAGTAAATGTGATTGATGATGTAGATGCACAAAATGGTAATGCTGCACAGAATTCACAGCAGCAATCACAAAATATAAGTGGACCTATAGTGTCTTATAGCAATGGTTCACATACTTCACCATGGACAGGCAGATTGAGATCAGGAGAATCTCTTCAAAGCAATGCAGATAGTGGTACACAGGTATCACAAAAAGGAAAAGAGAAGGTAGATCAGCCCATGTTTGATGTGAATGCAGGTCACTCTTATGTGGATGGTGAATCCAGTGGCTCAGAACAGAGCATTGATGATGAGTTGGGTATTCCTTCTATTGTTACACGTGGAGTAAGGAAGACCAGGGATGTTTTGAGTGCACCTGGAAGTGAGCCTATTTTGCGCAGGTCTACCAGAGCTAGATATCCTGTGGATAGGCTAAAATATGATGGATTTACAGCCATTCACTATGCCTATATGGTCAAAGTGATACAGGAACCAGAACCACTTATTTTGAGCAAGCCATGGGTAAAGAAGAATGGGAGAAAGCCATGGATGAAGAAATGGATGCCTTGGAAGCAAATGCTACATGGGAATTGGTGCCTTTGCCTAAAGACAAGAATGCAATTGGCTGTAAGTGGGTTTATAAGGTCAAGCACAATGCAGATGGTTCTGTGAACGAATACAAGGCAAGATTAGTCATCAAGGGGTATGCACAGGCATATGGCATTGATTATGAAGAAACATTCAGTCCAGTTGCAAGGATGGCAACCGTAAGAGCAGATGGATGTAAAGAACGCCTTCTTGCATGGTGATTTGCAAGAAGAGGTCTTTATGGAGTAGCCACCAGGTTATGTTCATGCTATTCATCCTGAGTTTGTTTGCAGGTTGAAGAAAGCCTTGTATGGCTTAAAGCAAGCACCTAGAGCATGGTCTGAGAAGATAGGACAGTATCTTGTCACTATTGGCTTTCAGATTTCCAAGGTAGATTTCTCACTTTATGTGAGAAAAATAGAGAAAGGTATTATGTTGCTTGTCATTTATGTTGATGATTTGATCATCACAGGTGATAGTGATGAAGATATCCTTCATGTGAAAATGCTATTGAAGCAAAAGTTTTAGATGAAGGATTTGGGAGAGCTGTGTTATTTCTTGGGCATTGAGGTGATTAGATCACCAATTGGGATACAGCTCTTGCAGAGGCAGTATGGATTGGACATGCTATCCAACTATGGGATGACAGGCTGTAAGCCTATTTCAATTCCTTTGGAGCAGAGTGTGAAGCTGAGCGCAGATGCAGGTGAGCTTCTAGAAGACCCTACTATGTACAAACGCATAGTAGGAAGTTTGATTTATATGACTATTACCAGGCCAGATTTGAGCTATGCTACTGGATTGGTAAGTCAGTTTATGCAGGCTCCAAGGAAACTGCATTTGGATGCAGCTAGATGCATACTTAGGTATGTGAAGTCCACATTGTAGTATGGACTATTTTATGAGGCTGGGGTTCAGATACAGTTGCATGGATACACTGATGCTGATTGGGCTGGTAGTATTTCTGATAGACGATCTACCAGTGGATATGTGCTCTCTTTTGGGAGTGCTACAGTCACCTGGAGTAGCAAGAAACAGCCTACAGTTGCCTTGTCCAGCATAGAGGCTGAGTACAGGGGTGCAGCAATGGCTGCATGTGAGGTAGCTTGGTTGCATAAGCTACTTTATGATATGGATCAGGGGCCACTTGTCATTTATTGTGACAACATGAGCTAGCTTTGGTTTGAGTCCCACATATAGGATAAACGATCTACTAGTGGATATGTGTTCTCTTTTGGGAGTGCTGCAGTCACTTGGAGTAGCAAGAAACAGCCTACAGTTGCCTTGTCAAGCATAGAGGCTGAGTACACGGGTGCAGCAATGGCTGCATGTGAGGTAGCTTGGTTGCATAAGCTACTCTATGATATGCATCAATCTACAAATGGGCCAGTTGTCATTTATTGTGACAACATGAGTAGTATACACTTGGCAAATAACCCAGTCTATCATGCTAGAACAAAGCACACTGAGGTGCATTATCACTACGTGCAGGAGAAAGTTATACTGGGTCTTATTGATCTACTTTATGTTAGCACAGAGGATCAGGTAGTAGTTGACATATTCACGAAGGCATTGGGCACAGAGAAGCTGCGCAAGTTCAGAGACCTACTTGGTATGCAAGATTTGGGATTGAGCTTGGGGGAGTGTTGAGATATCAAGCTCCACTAGTGATATGCCAAAGTAGAACTCAACACAATGCCCCAAAGAGTGTGGGCTTCATTCCATTATGGGGTATTTATACAAGTTGGAGAGCTTCTCTCTCTACATGTAGGAATTATAAGACATTATCTCTCTACATGTAGAACTTGCATATAGAAGTTGCATGTTGCATGTAGGACTTGCATGTAGGAGTTGCATGTAGAACTCGCATGTAGAACATGCATGTAGGAATCATGTGTAGGACTTGCATGTAGAAGTTGCATGTAGAACTCGCATGTAGAACATGCATGTAGGAATCACATGTAAGACTTGCATGTAGGAGTTGCAAGTAGAACATGCAGGTAGGAATTGCATGTAGGAGTTGCATGTAGAACTCGTATATGTAGGAATCGCAACTAGAACTTGCATGTAGGAGTTGCATGTAGGAGTTGCAAGTAGAACTCATATGTAGGAATTGCAAGTAGAACTTGCATGTTGAGGATTCCTAAGAGAGGTTATTCCTAGCCTTATGCAAGTACAAGCAGAGCTTTGCCGCCACTACTCTACACACACATTCTGTACTACTTAAGTTCATGCTGGCATAGAGACAACAGAGTGCACTACGAATTAAGCTCCAGATCTGTAAATTGATACTGTGAGAGCAAAACTGTGGACAAAGATTAATGCATTTATAAAGTTGCTTAGACAAGGTCAAATAGATGAGCTTTATTATGAGAGATTCAAGACAACATTGGGAGAATTCATATCATTGATGGTAGTAGCATGGGGGGAGTCACATAATACACATTACATGGTAATCCTCCTTAGGTTGAAATTTTGTGCTTTAAACTTGAGTCAATATATGTTTCAAATACAATTATTTTCTTTACAGCATATTCTTTTTACACATGCACCGTGGTTTGTGGAGCAATGGGGCCCTCTATCCATTTGGAATACTCAAGAAATGGAGAAATCACACTATAGTGCAAAGGCAACCTACTTCAAGAATACAAGGCATGGGGGAGGTATTGCGTGAAGCAATGCACTACACAAAATGTTCGATTGGTTTTCTAGATGTCTAGAGGCTAGGACTCTCAAGCATGACAAGGTAGAGATCTCAAGTCTTGCAAAAGAGGTTCAACATGTCAAGAAGACAAGGACATGTGTTGCTTGGAAGTCCTCAAAATAGGGAGCCAAGGGGTTATGCTTTGGTTGCAACGTAGAGTCAAACAGAGGAGGCATTGGGTCCTAAGAGAACCCCAAATGTAAACTATTTGATGAAGTATGTTAACACCACTTTGAGTCAATTATACACAAGTTTATTTGGAAATTGTAGAGTTGCATGTGCATGTGCGACGTGGAAGGGCGGAGGGGTGGGTGGGTTGAGAGGGAGGGTGGTGTGAAGATCTAGCATTACTGAACTAGGGACGAAAGACCGGGGGGGGGGGGGGTGCACTCAAAAAACCCTAATTTAAAAGGGACTATAAATAAAAACCCTAAAGTGCTTTAAAAAATACAATATAAAGCACTTCAAAGCCCTAAAATCCCTCATTTCTATGGCATGAGTTAAACAATCTGCTAGACCCATTGGATGCCATTTAGACGCTTCCCGCTCTCCTCCTCACAACTCCACCAACACACTGCAAGCCCCAGTGGCCAACAAGGCAATGATCAGCTGGGATCTGAAGGTGTTTCTCATCATCAAGAGTCATAGCAAGGCGCAAGTCCCCACCATCTGGCTCTCATAGGGGATCCCAGGGATCTCACCAAGATGAGGGATCCTAGCACAATGAGGGATCCTAGCATGATAATGGGTTCTCTCAGTCATGCTCAAACCCTTCCTCTCGTACTACTATGGAGTTGTCATGCTCAAACCCTTCCTCTTTGTCAATGAAGATGGATCTAGACGCCTCCTCCTATTCAGAGTGAAATGTGGAGGCTTCTTAGGTTGGAGTAGATCGATTTGTCTACATCTTTGATTTTGGCCAGTGTGAAAGCAAGAACCTCTTTTGTTGAATAACCTTCTCCCAAAAACCTAGGCTCTTGCATAGTCATGTCCACCTCATATCCACACAGGACACCAAGAGCTTCATCCTCCCAGAGACCAAATATAACCTCGATGTCATGGAGAAAGAGGTATTGTTCTCCATCAACAAGAAGGGGAGCAAGAAACCATATGACTGTTGTAGGGTCAACAGAGGTGGTGCCCGAGGTAGATGGAATTTGAGAAGTAGAATGGGGATCAGGAGGTCTCTATAGCACTTCTAGGGCCAATGCAGCTTCTTGCTCCTCGGCTTTATCAATGGGCTCTTCATTGTAGAGAAATAAGAGGATTAGCAAGGGCAGGGGCAGGGTCAGGGGCTTGAGTTCGAGGCCCCCTCTTCCATTTTTTCCATCTGGAGAAGAAAAATAAAGGTAATTTCCCAGTATAGGAACCTATTTCCTATGTTTTTGACAACTCCACATGCTAGGAGGTCATCAATGTCCACCTCCCTAAACCCTAAGGGTGTGAGCTGGGCTCAAAAGCAATCTAAGTGCTTTACTAACCTCAGCTCTTGGTTGAACAAGTACTTCAAATAATCAATTGGGACCCATCTTTTTGTAGATTCATCAAGTCGATATGCAAAACTCGTGATGTGGTCTTGCATATACTTGATGAGGTCTTCAAAAACGTCTCGGGCTCCCAAGTAGGTGCCTTGGACATCTATGCTCTTATCAAATACTGAAAATAACTCCTCCTATCTATCAACTAATGGAGTACAAGAGATGAAATCATGGAAGGCACGCCTAGTAAAATCCATGGTAGATTGGTAGCTAGGAGAACTATGGCTATGATAGTGAAACTTTGAAAGTAAAGTAGCCTTATAGCCTATATATAACACTTATTTCATTAATTTTGGACTCATATGTCTACTTTTGGACTATTCCTTAAAATCCTTCCCAAATGAAAAGTTTACTTTATGAAACTATCATTCGAGAATCAAAAGTTTACTTTCTGGCACTATCATTTTCACATAATACATTTCAAAATATCTCTCTACAATGTTGTACAAATAATGCAAAAACTACTATTAAATCCTAAATTTGTATTTCTTGTTTATAAAAATCATATTCTTAAAATAAAAAATCCGAGTTATTAGTTTAAATCCATGAAAAACCATGCTATTGAGGATTCACAACATTTTAAAAATGTATACATAAGAGACCTGTAAGACTCTTTTTACTTTCAATGCAAAAAACTATAACACTCTTGAATATTCAAGAAATTAAAAGGTTTATATAGACATGAGACATGATGGAAGCCTCTTTGTACTCCAAAAAATAGCAATAGCTATGCTTGCAATTTTACATTATCATGTCATAAGTTTTACAACAAATATTGCTCTGGATGAGTCTTTGTACAAAGGATCTCCTGTGGCCTTTTCAATAATTTAATTTTTCCTTTACAATGAGTTTAGTACAAATGGGCAATCCAAACATTTGCTTGTTTAAATGTCTCACAGAAATGAGCGATCCAAACATTTGCTTGTTCAAAATGTCCTTTCTGTCGTCACTTGTCGCTTGGGTGCCATCTTCATTCACTCTCATCTGACTACCACCACCACCTTCACTCTTTCTCGATATTTGAATGGTGTTATCATGGGCATTCTTCATTTGTGCTATCTCCTTCTACTTCCTCCTGGGCGAGCATCTTTATGAACTCTATAATGTGTGTAATAATTGGTTGCGGTAATTTTATTTTGTCTTCTACATCATACCCCATGTGCTTCTTTGTTTTGTTTGACCTTGATTTCTAGGATACTATGACTGTCTCTGTGAAAAGTCTTGAGATTGCATCATGGTTTGGGACCCATTCCTTTTTCAGAAAACTACTATCCAATGTACTGTTATCTTGGTTCTCCTTCCTACCCCTTGGCTCATACCATACCGCTGTAAATGTTGTAGCTCTCCCTCGGTCATCCATGCTCATGTCAACTACTTTCGCAACCCAAAACTTCACGTTCTCCTGTTCATCATCCAATGGTCGAACTGCAACAAAACAATGGACATCTATCTCTATTTGTGGCATAAACTCTCTCTTCTTAGGTCCACAATATGGACGTGGGAGCAACGATTCAAACTCATTTTCAAAGAGACCACATGCTGGACGCAAGTCATTACTAATATTTGGCCAAAATAAAGGCCGTTCTACCTTAATATCATCTTCTCGCATTTTTGCAAGGTCCTTTATCAATTGGTAGGTCTTGCTAATTACAACAGTAGTGTGTTCCTTCCAAGAGGGCTTCCAATCAGGAAATCTCCGAAGCATTTCCTCTTTGTATGTAATAAAAGCTTTTAAGCCTTCTATTTCACCTTTGGATTTCTCGCTGAATTCTTTTATAGGAGCCCATGTTGGATGCATTTCTTTGCTCAAGATTGAAGTTAAGAGAGAGTAAGGTCCTTTAGGTTCCCATTTTGTATCAAGAGAATAGTGTTGCCATTGCATCACTGGTTTTTCATCCTTTAAGAAAAAGCAGAAATAGTGTGGAGCGCTATGACCTATCAGGGCATCTCCACCTTTTTGTATGAAAGGTAGAATAAAGCTCTTCCAATTATACATCCTCTCAACCATTGAGCATATTGTTCCTTCCTTACGGCCACCAACTTGCCTCCCACATTTTCTTATCAAGTCATCCATCGTCTCCATGTCCTTGTGTTTTAGTTCTCTTGAAACTGTGCTAAATACTTGATCGATATCCTCATGTGTGTGACCAACCAACAAAAACCCAACTTCAATCTCATTGAAGATTATATGAGCGATTAGCATTGAGAAAAATGCAAAGAAGAGTACATTTTTATTCTCTCATCTGCAATTGTCTGCTTGTATTCTCAAAGTTGCTGGTAGGCGACCTTTTTTTGCATGTACATTATGAATTGCCTTCATAACAGATGTTACAACTTGATTGCTATCATGTAGATGCAAGGAATCAATCCATATGTCTGAAAAAAACTTAATTCTGTGTACTAACACTCCACATAGATGTGTCTTTAAAAAGTATTTGCCTTGTAGCTTAGGTGGAGTGTTAACGAATCAAGGTAATGTTGTTGTATTTTGATCCATACCATCTACAATAACGCACATGTACTCATTTGGGTGAGAAATAGCTTGCTCCTTCCAAAATGCATATTTTATTCTAGAATGTCGAACAAGTCCATGATGAAATTCTCTCTTTTTTTTGTGAGATTCTTTTTGTTTTGGAGATGTTGCACTCTTTAGTGCTTGCTTTAGATCATCACAGTCGTTGCCCTTTGACATTTTTTGCCTCTTTGGGATTTTAACATGTCCAAAGCTTTTTTTCCAAAGAGTATAGAAAGTATGAAAAGATGCTGATGCATGCCCTCTTTGCCTCTGTGTTTCTCCAATAGAGTTAAATACTTCTTTTTTGGTCAAACCTATCAAAAGATGCATTTCTGATAGGTGGGGTTGCGGTAAAGCATTTTCATAAATGTAATCTTTCAAAATTGTTGTTGCCACAACTGTTGAGGCTCTTGTTTTGGGCCTTCCTATGTTTCCATGAATGTTAAATTTAACTCCATACTTTGCTTTATTAGCCAAATTCCAATATGTGCCATGTGATAATCCTGTAATAATGTGATATGCATTATTGCAAATACTTTTTCCATTTATAAGAGGCCTTATCTGCTATCCTGAACTTCGCCTTCTCTTATCATTTACAAGAAAGCAAGACAATCTCATGAGTAGGTATGCATTTCTTCTGCTTCCTTTCCTTTGCCAGACATGTTCTCTACAACCCTTGATGTCATGTAAGTTAATGGATCGCATACATGTATGCTTACAGCATGTAGATCGCATTGCTTTTAGCATAACATATTCTTTATTCATTACTCTTATTCTCTTTGGTTGCTTTTTTGGATCTGTCTGGTTTCGTTGTCTTTTCATGCATCTGTATGTCCGTTTTGGGACCTTCTGTACATTCTTATTTGGACTTGTGTAGTTCTCCTTGTAAGATTTATTTGTCATGTTGTTTTCATGAGATGTTGCATCCTTGATCTTATCACTCTGACAGTCAAATACTGAATATTCCTTTGTTGATGTCATCCTTGCTTTTGATACATTCGTCAAACCATTTGTAACATTAACTATTTCACAATCAAAGTCAAATACCGAATAGTCCTTTGTTGATCTCATCCCTACTTTTGATACAATCGTAGAACCACTTGTCACAATGGCATTAGAGTGTCCTGAATGATCTTCAAACTCATCTATTCCTGAGAGAACATCACTCATTGATGCACTTTCTATGGATTTCATAACTCCATAGTTAGTGGTGATAGAGTGTCTAGAATGATCTTCAAACTCATCTATTCCTGAGAGAACATCACTCATTGATGCACTTCCTATGGATTTCATAACTCCATAGTCTTGAAACTCCTCTATTCCAGAGAGAACACCACTCATTATACTATCGTGCATGATTTCCATAATTCCATAGTTACTTGGTTTGACTCCAAGAACTTTATCAGTATCCATGAAGCCCTCCATGCTTGAAAATATATCACTTTTGACATCTTTGCCCAAGTTCTCAATGTGCATGAACTCATCCACCCCGGATAAGGCATCACTTGTGAAATATTTTTCTTTCTCAGTACCAATGAACTCATCGACTTCTGATAAGACACGTCAGTGCTATAGTTGAGTGCATTGGAATCATCCATCTCTGAAGGAATAGAGCTTGGTACATTGGCATATTCTTTCAGTTCTTTGATGTTGTAGTATACATTATGTTTATCATTAAAAACCACATGCCGAGTCTTTCCAATCTTTTAAAATTGCATGCTCCATCTCAAATCCTTACCTACCTCATAGTAGGTACCATCCAATGACATTGAGTTATCATCCATACCATCATCAGTAACTTTTTGAATTCTCATCTGCGCAAATGTCCAGTGTTCCACTTGTTCAAATCCTAAGACTTGACCTTCTGCTACATTCTTATTTGCAAATGATAACATTTGTAAAATATCTCCCACTCTAAAATCCAAAGATATGCACTTTGTATTCCTGATGACATGTGTTGGATAAGTCTCATCTCTGTCCCATGCAATAAATGCTTTGTTGGAAGTATTATAGGGCATAACATCTCCAAGGATTTTCATATCCCCACACTTATGCTTTAGCTCAACATGTGCACTAAGAATCCTTCATATGATAACCACCACCTTATCTTCGCCAAGTCTTCTAAAGTGACAAATAGAATTTGGATCACTTTCATGGATTGTAGCAAATGCAACTACTTCTCTTTTGCAACATAGAATCACCTCTATCCCCGGAATAAATTTTATAGCCATCTCCTTTGTGATTTTCCTTTGCAAACAAGTAGTAACAACCATTATAAAGAACATTAGTCTCTTCTAAATAATATAATTTATTATTGATTTTAAAATCTAGATCTTGTTTAAAATTTTAATCAACCCCCCAAACCCTAAACCCTAATTCGACCCTTAAAACCATAAACCCTAATTCCTAAACCCTAAACCCTAACCCCTAATTTCTAAACCCTAAATTCTATACCCTAATCCCTAATTCCTAAACCCTTAAACCCTAAGCCTTAGATCCTAAACCCTAATTCTTGAACCTAAATCCTAAACCCCTAAATCCTAATCCGTAAACCAGAACCCCTAATCCCTAATCCCAAAATCCTAATCCCAAAACTCTAATTCTTAAACCCTAACCCTTAAATCTTAAACCCTAATCCCTAATCCCTAACTCATAATCCCTAATCCGTAAATAGTAAATGTTAATATTGACTCTCTAAACCCTCAACTCTAACCAATAAAAACCCTAAACCCTAAACCCTAACTCCCAAACCCTAAACTAAACCCTAACTCCCAAACTCTAAACCCTAAACCCTAACCCCCAAACCCTAAAGCCTAAACCCTAAATCCTAACTCCCAAACCCTAAACCCTACCTAACCCCTAAACCCTAAACCCTAAACCCTAACCCCCAAACCCTAACCCGCAAATGTCCAGTGTTCCACTTGTTCAAATCCTAAGACTTGACCTTCTGCTACATTCTTATTTGCAAATGATAACATTTGTAAAATATCTCCCACTCTAAAATCCAAAGATATGCACTTTGTATTCCTGATGACATGTGTTGGATAAGTCTCATCTCTGTCCCATGCAATAAATGCTTTGTTGGAAGTATTATAGGGCATAACATCTCCAAGGATTTTCATATCCCCACACTTATGCTTTAGCTCAACATGTGCACTAAGAATCCTTCATATGATAACCGCCACCTTATCTTCGCCAAGTCTTCTAAAGTGACAAATAGAATTTGGATCACTTTCATGGATTGTGGCAAATGCAACTACTTCTCTTTTGCAACATAGAATCACCTCTATCCCCGAAATAAATTTTATAGCCATCTCCTTTGTGAGTTTCCTTTGCAAACAAGCAGTAACAACCATTATAAAGAACATTAGTCTCTTCTAAATAATATACTTTATTATTGATTTAAAAATCTAGATCTTGTTTAAAAATTTAATCAAACCCCCAAACCCTAAACCCTAATTTGACCCTTGAAACCATAAACCCTAAACCCTAACCCCTAATTTCTATACCCTAAATTCTATACCCTAATCCCTAATTTCTAAACCCTTAAACCCTAAGCCTTAAATCCTAAACCCTAATTCTTGAACCTAAAACCTAAACCCCTAAATCATAATCCGTAAACCAGAACCCCTAATCCCTAATCCCAAAACTCTAATTCCTAAACCCTAACCCTTAAACCTTAAACCCTAATCCCTAATCCCTAACTCATAATCCCTAATCCCTAAATAGTAAATGTTAATATTGACTCTCTAAACCCTCAACCCTAACCAATAAAAACCCTAAACCCTAAACCCTAAACCCTAACTCCCAGACCCTAAACCCTAAACCCTAACTCCCAAACCCTAAACCCTAAACCCTAACCCCCAAACCCTAAAGCCTAAACCCTAAACCCTAACTCCTAAACTCTAAATCCTACCTAACCCCTAAGCCCTAAACCCTAAACCCTAACCCCCAAACCCTAACCCCCAAACCCTAAACCCTAAGCCCTAAATCCTAAACCCTAACCCCCAAAACCTAAACCCTAAACCCTACCCCCTAAACCCTAAACCCACACCACCAAGCCCTAAACCCTAACCCCCAAACCTTGAACCCTAAACCCTATTCCTAAACCCTAAGTCCCAAACCTTAAACCCTAAACCCTAAACCCTACCCCCCAACCCCTAAATCCAAACCACTAAACCCTAGACCCTAACTCACAAACCCTAAACCCTAAACCCTAACTCACCAAACCCCAAACCCTAAACCCAAACCACCAAATCCTAAACCTTAAGTCCTATGAGTGTTTTCAGTTTTATCATTTATTTAAATAATAGTTTTAATTAGAATTCATAAGTAGTAGTGGAATTGATCATAGGAATGTGGGAATGGGAGTGAGAGTTGGGAGGGTGGTAGTGGGAGAAAGGGAGAGTGGGATGTTGAGATATCGAGCTCCACTCGCGATATGCCAGGGTGACCATTGTGCATTTATGTCACCGACTTGTTAGCTACAGATGCGGTTGGTACACCGCCCACGAATAATAGCTGGATGATAGCTATCCTTATCTACACTAGTTCGTGGCTCAGTTAGTATGCCACCTTAGTTAGTTGAGTTTGGTTTGAGACCCACATATAGGGTTCTTCTATTTCTTTGTACTTGAGTTCTTTTGGCTTTCACAACTAAGAAGAGGAAAACTGTTTTCAGCCTCCACCTTTGTGTGTATTCCCCCATTGTGTATGTGAGAAAGCTGCAAGTGAGACTCCTTCCCTCTCTCCCACTATCTTCACATGGTATCAGAGCCTTGTTCGTGGTAAGGAGCTCAAGAAAGCAAACCAAGTTCGCAGTGTCTTGGTAAGAGGACCAGTGTTGCTTTCCTTTTTCGAGTTTGGGAGCAAATCTCTGCAGGTAGCACAGCCGGAACTGCAAGAGTGCACTGTCTCAGATTGAGACGCCCTTCGCGGTGTGGCGAGAGGGCATTATATGCTGTATTTTTTTGATTCGAGGTCATTTCGAGGCCCGTTTTGGAGGCGGAAGTTCTCCGCAGGCACTCAGAAAAAGGCCCTGTTTTTGCTGTGCGACCACTGCTCGGCTAGTCGGTGAAAAGTTGCCGCAGAAATTGCATCGTATGCCTGTGTGCAGAGATATTGGGAGTTGCAGATTCATGCTTGTTGCCTGTTGATGCAAAATCGTCACTAGGAAGTGACTGTGTGGTGAAATACCACTTTCGTCAGTTTTGCAGATCTGCCCGTGTGAGGCAAAAGCTGTGTTTTTTGCAGTGACAGAATATTTTGCAGTGTTCTGTAATGGCATCTGATTCTCTTTCACAGATTGTCATTGAAAAGCTTGACAAGAACAACTTCCAGGCATGGAAGTTTAGAATGACGAATTTCTTGATGGGAAAAGGCTATTGGGAGTTCATTACAGGAAATGAAGAAGAACCTATTCTTCCTAATGTTCCCAATCAACAGGAAATGCAGGCATTCAAAGGATGGCATGAGAGAGCCAGGAAAGTTATGTACTGGCTGTCTATCAGTATTTCAAATTCAATGATTGTGCATATTCAGGATGCAAGTACGCCAAAGGTGGCATGGGGCACAAATACGCAGTCTAGGAAAATGCAGCTCAAGCAGGAGCTGCACAATGTGCAGAGAGAAAATATGAGCATCAATGACTACCACATGAAGGTGAAGAAAATTGCAGATGCACTTGCTTCCATTGGGTCGCCAGTGGATGATGATGATTTAGTTTTTGTGACCTTGAATGGTCTAGGAAAGGATTATGCACAGTTCCGAACATCCATTGCCGTTCGTGAAAAATTTCCTGATTTTGCGGAGTTGATTGCTCTTCTAATTTCTGAAGAGCAGAGAAATGGGGGTGCATCTTCTTCAGCAGGAACTTCAAAATACTCAAATGCTGGCAGAGGTAGAGGCAGAGGTAGAGAAGGCTGATCTGCAGGCCGTGGTAGAAATCAGAATATGCAGCAAACGCAAGAAAACCAGTCCTATGCAGGAGGACGTGGTAACTCTAGAGGCAGGGGGAGCCAAAGAGGCCGTGGTGGATGGCAGAGAGGCCAAAATGCAAACAGCAATGTTGAATGCTACTATTGTGGCAAAATGGGTCATATGGCTAAGGACTGCTATAAAAAGCAGAATGACATTATGAATGGAAAATTGCAGCAAGGCAATTATGCATCCTCTAGTAGACAGGGTGATGACAGAAATGAGCATTTGTTTATGGTGCAGCATATGACAAATTCTGTGACAAGTGCAGAAGAAATCAATGATGTGTGGTATGTTGACTCAAGTGCGTCAAAACACATGACATGTCATGCTGAATGGATGCAGAATGCAAGGAAAATGGAAAAACCAGGATTTGTGGAGACTGGTGATGATACTGCACATCCTATTGTGCAGATTGGCAAAATTCCTTTGTCTATGCAGGATGGGAAAAAGAAATACTTGTCTGATGTATTTCATGTCCCGAACATCACCAAGAACCTGGTTTCTGTTGGTCAGATGGTTGAGCAGGGCTTGCAGGTCAGATTTAATCCTCATGGATGCTTTGTTGAGGATATGAAAAATAATGGTCGCTTGATAGCAAAAGGAAAGAAGAAGGGCAGGATGTTTACGTTGGATGCAGACATGCCTGAATTGAGTGCAGCAATGTTTGCACATGGGACCGGTGTAGTTGCAGATATTGATATCTGGCACAAACGCATTGGTCATGTTAATATACAGCGACTTAAATCAATGCAAGCCCAAAATATTGTTGCAGGATTGCCTAAATTCAAGGTTGCAGAAATGCACAAGGTTTGTGAAGCCTGTCAATTTGGGAAACAGGCAAGGAAACCTTTTCCTAGGCATGTTCAAGAGAGTAAAAAGCCATTGGAATTAATCCACTCTGATGTGTGGACTACTAAAGCTGCATCTATTGGTGGCTGTCACTATTTTGTCACATTTATTCATGACTTCAGCAGAAAACTTTGGGTGTGTTTTATGAAAAAGAAAAGTGAAGTGTTTGGGCACTTCAAAGCTTTCAAAGCTATGGTTGAAAAAGAAATAGGCCTGCAAATAAAATGCCTAAGGTCAGATGGAGGGGGAGAGTACCTCTCAAATGAGTTTGCAAGGTTCTTGCAGGAGCATGGTATAAAGCAGCAATATTCATGCAGTCATACCCCACAGCAAAATGGAATTGCAGAAAGGAAAAACAGGCATATTGGAGAGGTATCTTGGGCTATGCTAAATGAAAAAGATCTACCAGATTATTATTGGGCTGAAGCAGTTGCTACAGCAGTTTATATAATGAACAGGACTCCCACTGCAGCAATACATGGCATGACGCCAGAGGAGATGTATACTGGTAGGAAACCAGATATTTCTCATTTGAAAATTTTTTGTTGCATTGCCTATGTCCATGTGCCAGATGAGTTGAGGTCCAAGTTGGATCCAAAAGCTGAGAAGTGCATCTTTATTGGTTATTCTCTGCAGCAGAAAGGGTATAGATGCTATAACCCCTCTACTCGTAAGTTTACAGTGAGTAAAGATGTTGTTTTTGATGAGATGAGCAGCTGGTATAAACCAGTAAATGTGATGATTGATGTAGATGCACAAAATGGTAATGATGCACAGAATTTACAGCAGCAATCACAAAATATCAGTGGACCTGCAGTGTCCTCTAGTAGTGGTTCACATACCTCACCATGGACAGGTAGATTGAGATCAGGAGAATCTCCTCAAAGCAATGCAGATAGTGGTACGCAGGTATCACGAAAAGGAAAAGAGAAGGTAGATCAGCCCATGTTTGATGTGAATGCAGGTCACTCTTGTGTGGGTGGTGAATCCAGTGGCTCAGAGCAGAGCATTGATGATGAGTTGGGTATTCCTTCTGTTGTTACACCTGGAGTAAGGAAGACCAGGGATGTTTTGAGAGCACCTGGAAGTGAGCCTATTTTGTGCAGGTCTACCAGGGTTTAGGTATCCTGTGGATAGGCTGAAATATGATGGATTTACAGCCATTCACTATGCCTATATGGTCAAAGTGATAAAAGAACCAGAACCCACTTCTTTTGAGCAAGCCATGGGAAATGAAAAATGGGAGAAAGCCATGGATGAAGAAATGGATGCCTTGGATGCAAATGCTACATGGGAATTGGTGCCTTTGCCTAAAGACAAGAATGCAATTGGCTGTAAGTGGGTTTATAAGATCAAGCACAATGCAGATGGTTCTGTGAATAGATACAAGGCAAGATTAGTTGTCAAGGGGTATGCACAGACATATGGCATTGATTATGAAGAAACTTTCAGCCCGGTTGCAAGGATGGCAACCGTAAGAGCAGCCATTGCTATGGCTGCATCAAAGGGATGGTCTTTACATCAGATGGATGTAAAGAATGCCTTCTTGCATGGTGATTTGCAAGAAGAGGTCTTTATGGAGCAGCCAGCAGGTTATGTTCATGCTATTCATCCTGAGTTTGTTTGCAGGTTGAAGAAAGCCTTGTATGGCTTGAAGCAAGCACCTAGAGCATGGTCTGACAAGATAGGACAGTATCTTGTCACTATTGGCTTTCAGATTTCCAAGGCAGATTTCTCACTTTATGTGAGAAAAACAAAGAAAGGGATTATGCTGCTGGTCATTTATGTTGATGATTTGATCATCACAGGTGATAGTGATGAAGATATCCTTTATGTGAAAATGCTATTGAGGCAGAAGTTTGAGATAAAGGATTTGGGAGAGCTGCATTATTTCTTGGGCATTGAGGTGATTAGATCACCAAGTGGGATACAGCTCTTGCAGAGGCAGTATGGATTGGACATGCTGTCCAAATATGGGATGACAGGCTGTAAGCCTATTTCAGTTCCTTTGGAGCAGAATGTGAAGCTGAGCATAAATGCAGGTGAGCTTTTGGAAGACCCTACTATGTACAGACGCATAGTAGGAAGTTTGATTTATATGACTATTACCAGGCCAGATCTAAGCTATGCTGTTGGATTGGTAAGTCAGTTTATGCAGGCTCCAAGGAAACCGCATTTGGATGCGGCTAGACGCATACTCAGGTATGTGAAGTCCACATTGAAGTATGGACTATTTTATGAGGCTGGGGTTCAGATACAAATGCATGGATACACTGATGCTGATTGGGCTGGTAGTATTTCTGATAGACGATCTACCAGTGGATATGTGTTCTCTTTTAGGAGTGCTGCAGTCACTTGGAGCAGCAAGAAACAGCCTACAGTTGCCTTGTTAAGCACAGAGGCTAAGTACAGGGGTGCAGCAATGGCTGCATGTGAGGTAGCTTGGTTGCATAAGCTACTCTATGATATGCATCAGTCTACAGATGGGCCAGTTGTCATTTATTGTGACAACATGAGTAGTATACACTTGGCAAATAACCCAGTTTATCATGCTAGAACAAAGCACATTGAGGTGCATTATCACTATGTGCGGGAGAAGGTTTTACTAGGTCTTATTGATCTAGTTTATGTCAGCACAGAGGATCAGGTAGCTGACATATTCACGAAGGCATTGGGCACAGAGAAGCTGCGCAAGTTCAGAGACCTGCTTGGTGTGCAGGAATTGGGATTGATCTCGAGGGGGAGTGTTGAGATATCGAGCTCCACTCGCGATATGCCAGGGTGACCATTGCGCATTTATGTCACCGACTTGTTAGCTACAGATGCGGTTGGTACACCGCCCACGAATAATAGCTGCATGACAGCTATCCTTATCTACACTAGTTCGTGGCTCAGTTAGTATGCCACCTTAGTTAGTTGAGTTTGGTTTGAGACCCACATATAGGGTTCTTCTATTTCTTTGTACTTGAGTTCTTTTGGCTTTCACAACTAAGAAGACGAAAACTCTTTTCAGCCTCCACCTTTGTGTGTATTCCCCCACTGTGTATGTGAGAAAGCTGCAAGTGAGACTCCTTCCCTCTCTCCCACTATCTTCACATGGGAGTGTGGAGAAAGGAGTGTGGGCCCGGTGGTAGTGGGAGAAAGGGAGAGTGGGAGAGGGAGTGGGAATGGGGGCGGTGGGGGTGGGGGTGGGAGGATGGGAGTGGGAGTGGGAGAGGGAGTGGGAATGGGGGACGTGGGGGTGGGGGTGGGAGAATGGGAGTGGGAGTGGGAGAGGGAGTGGGAATGGGGGAGGTGGGGGTGGGGTGAGGGTGGGAGGATGGGAGTGGGAGTGGGAGGGGTGGGGAGTGGGAGTGGGAGGATGGGAGTGGGAGAGGGAGTGGGAATGGGGGAGATGGGGGTGGGAGTGGGAGGGGAGGGGTGGGAGGATGGGAGTGGGAGGGGGAGTGGGAATGGGGGAGGTGGGGGTGGAAGTGGGAGGGGTGGGGTGGGAGGATGGGAGAGGGAGTGGGAATGGGGGAGGTGGGGGTGGGAAAATGGGCGTGAGAGTGGGAGAGGGAGTGGGAGGATGGCAGTGGGAGGGGTGGGGTGGAAGGATAGGGGTGGGAGAATGAGAGTGGGAGTGGAAATGGGAGTGGGAATGGGGGGGGGGAGGGGTGGGGGTGGGAGGATGGGAGTGGGAGTGAGAGGTGGTGGGAGGATGGAAGTGGGTGGGAGAATGGGAGTGGGAGTGGGAGAGGGAGTGGGAATGGGGGAGGTGGGGGTGGGGTGAGGGTGGGAGGATGGGAGTGGGAGTGGGAGGGGTGGGGTGGGAGGATGGGAGTGGGAGAGGGAGTGGGAATGGGGAAGGTGGAAGAATGGGCATGGGCGTGGGAGTGGGAGAGGGAGTGGGAATGGGGGAGGTGGGGTGGGAGGATGGGGGTGGGAGTGGGAATGAATGGGGTGGGAGGATGGGAGTGGGTGGGAGAGGGAGAGAAGATAATCTAATGGAGAGGCCAATGGGAGAGGAGATAATGATATAGAAGGACCAATGAGAGAGAAGCACTTAAAACCCTAGTTTTTTTTATATATACTCTCCTTCTCTCATTGTTTCTCTCATTTCAACAAGGAAGAGCAAGAGGAGAAGCAAAAAGAGGAGGAAGAGCAAAAGCAAGCACTAGTTTACAAAAATGCATTTTGTTTTAGAATATAGAAAGTATAATTTTAATTATATTACATTTTTAAAAATTTTAAAAGTAGTCTAACTTACATTCGTTATTATTACTTTAATTTATTTATTTTTAGGGAGAATTAACATATTCTTCTAGGTAAATATTAAAATTTTAATTTTAAGTCTTATTTTCTTAATTTTACGTTATTTTTTCATAAATTTTAAGTTGAATTGAATTTATTTATATTTCAAATTTTGTGATTTCAAAATTTTAAGCCTTATTTTATTAATTTTACGTTATTTTTTCATAAACTTTAAGTTGAATTGAATTTATTTATATTTCAAATTTTGTGATTTCAAACTAATAAGAATTTACTTTGTCAAAGTTTAAACTTCTTATGAGTGTGAATTAAGTTAAATTAATTTGAATTAAAAAAGAGTTTAGGGGTTTGGGTTTAAGGTTTGGGGATGAGGGTTTAGGGTTTCAGAGTCAGGGCTTAGGGTTTGGGCTTAGGGGTTAGGGGTTTACGGTTTAGGGTTTGGGTTTGGGGTTAGTATTTAGGGTGTTAGTATTTGGGGGTTAGGGTTTAGGGTTTAGGTTTTGGGATTAAGGGTTTAGGGATTAGGGTTTAGGATTTGGGGGTTAGGGTTTAGGATTTGGGGGTTTGGGTTTAGGGTTTAGGGTTTAGGGTTTTGAGAGGTTTGGGTTTAGGGTTTAGAGGTTTGGGTTTAGGGTTTAGGGTTTTGGGGTTAGGGTTCAGGGTTTTAAGGTTTGGGGGTTAGGATTTAGGGTTTGGGAGTTTAGGGTTTAGGGTTTGCAGATTTGGGTTTAGGGTTTAGGGTTCAAGGTTTGGGGGTTTGGGTTTAGGCTTCAAGATTTGGGGTTAGGTTTTAAGATTTGAGGGCTTGGGTTTCGTGTTTAGGGTTTAGGATTTGGAGTCAAATTAAATTTGTAGTTTTTATTATTTAAATTCAAATTTATTAAGATTTTAACTTCTTATTAATGTGAATGTTCAATGCTTATGAGTTGCAAGTAAATTAGTTTTTGAAAATATAAATTTTATCTTTTCTAAACTCGCAACCTGAGTGTATTAAAAAGAATAATGAAAAATATATTATTTTTTGCTTTTAATTCGCAACCTAAGGATATTTAAAAGAACAATGGAAAATAAATTATTTCTTGCTTTTCTTCGCTTCGACGGTTGGTGTAGTCTAGATTAGCATAGATTAGTTTGTCCTTAGAGGAGAGAACTCCAAAAAAAACCAACCAAAGCCATGCTCAAAATTTCCCAACTAGTTCCTAATCGGAGTCAGTATATTCGGTTTCACACTCACAACAACCCTACCATTTAAGCAACGATCAAGGTTTTTCAACTTTCAAGATGATTGAAAGTTGTGTTAGTGGACATGACAGATTACAGTTGAATCAGTTAAGGGACTAGACATAGCAGAGCATTTTACAGAGCATTTTACACTTATATCAGCTGCGGGAGTTGACAAAGCATTTTGCACTTATATTGGACAGACTTCAAATTTGTATTCGATTGTACTTTATTTCATTTTACATTATCCACAAGATCATTGTAAATCCTTATTTTTTTTCACATTTATGCATGTGTCTAAGCCTTGTAAAGCCTTTTAGGCTATTCCCAAAGCATGAAATTGACACTTATACGATTGGGAAGAATAAAAATTAATGGGACTCATTGTACTTTTGATTTATCAAAGTTATTGTAGTTTGTCAAAGTACCTAAAATTTGTGTTGTGCTTTAATATAGGATGGATCTTGAGGCTACAGCATTTGTCAATGGTATGACACTAAAATACAATGGAAGAATTTATGCCCCAAAGGACTTCACAAACTGGACCGTTGTTGACACAACAAAGAAAGCATGGTTCTTGGTATTAAGTAAAGGAAATCTCATTCTAGTGATGACAAAGAGAGAGTTGGAGAAAGATGAGTGGGCATCAAATGTATCTTTCTCAAAGAGCAATTTGATTCAAGGGGGCACCTTACTAGGAATAAAAATTGAAAAAGATAGCAGTACAATGATGATTTACACAAAGTCAAGAATGAGCAACAGATTGTTTCTTCTTTCTAAGAAAGATGCAATGCACTTTGTGATGCCACCGCCAAAAGCACCTAGATTTCTTGAATTGGTTCCTGCATTGGAGATCCTCCAACATGTGTGGGAGGAATTTCCCATTGAGGAAGCAAGAAAAATGCAGTCAAAGATTTTATCCTTGAATACTTTCAGGGTGTCATTGAACAAGGTTCAACTTCATTGGAGGGACCTAAGGTGCAAGAATCCACACATGAGAAAGGAAGTGATGAGACATGCCATGTAGACCTGGTTCATGGTAATACAAATGAGAGAGGAACTGGAGTGGATGAGACAAAACACATTGTAGCATGGATGAGGGTCTTGTACACGTGGATGCTTACAAGGGATCTACATCTGAGACAGGAATTGAATTGGTGGAGACAGGACATGCATCAGATGATATAGGACATGCACATGCATCTCAGACAGAAATTGAATTGAGTGAGACACGACATGCATCAGATAAGGCAGGACATGCACACACATCTCTTGTTCATGGTATTACTCACTTAGATGGTGTAACTCATGAAGTTGATGGAATAACAGAACAAGTGAAGCCCTTAAGTAGACCTAAAGTTGAGGCAATAAAAGAAGAAGTAGGGCGATCTAAAGCGGTTCACATAGAGCCCCTAAAAAATAAACCCTGACGTCAAATGCAAAAGGCAAGTACTTCACGAGCTACAGTTCCAAGTCCTATAACTCGAAAAAGAGGTCGTTCATATACAAAGAAAGGGCAAAGAAGAGAAGAGGAAGAACACGAAGAGGATGCGAAGGGTCTTGAAATGGAGTCAGATTTAGAAGCAGAAATGTTATCAATAAAGAACCTAAATCTTCGCTTGAATGAGGCTATGACAGATGAGGATCCAGGATATATATGGGGCCAGAAGACTCAAGTTATACATGCTTCAATGGTGGTCAAAGCAAGTGTCTTCACCAATAGCAGGACCTTAGATATTGTCTATGCTGAAAAAATTTTTCAGGCTTTGATTGATGGAAAAAAACCAGTTGTTTCTAATTTCGTACTCCGTCCAAGAGCATTTTGGCCAGTCATAAGAGATTATAGTCAATCCATCAATTTCTCTTAGCCTATAGATTTTGAGATGCAATTCACTAAGTTCCTCGAAAAACAAGTTCCCTCACTTCAAGAATGATAGAGTTCAGTGAATGATCTAGAACGACATATAAAGGATGCCAAGAGAAATTTCTTAGCTCATTACACATTTGAGGCAATAGATGGTCAGCACTATGCCTATGCTTGTAATGAGCACTCTAGAGAGGCATACAACAAACGAGAAATTACTTATCAAACCTTCGCGAGTGTGCCTCAATTTCACTACTATTCTGCATGCATTTGTATCTTCAAGAACGAGAAAAAATATTTGATTGAGTCAGAAAGACTTAATCATGACATTTATGCACTACGAAAAATCACCTCCACTTCAGAGATGTTGCTCAAAGCTAGGACCATATGGAGAACTTTTCATTCTCCTGTGACCACTCTCAAAAGAACTGCAACTAAAGTGGAAGCAGATAATCTTGTTGACTTCTACACATGCTTGAGTGCCATTGTACCAAGGGGAAAGCAGGAAAGAGCAGAGGTGATTACAAGCTTTAAGATAGTAAGGGATAGGTATCAAGACTACACAAGCATACTTTTCCATAGTGATGAAGCTTTTCATCAGATCAAAGACGTGTGTCTTGCATCTGAGAAGGGAGATGTCACATATGAGGCTCCATCATTGATTAAAGACAAGGCAAAGAAGATTGAGAAAAAAGAGATGACAGCTCAGATGTGGAGGCCTCTAAGAAACTTACCAGACAAATACACAAGTCTTGCTGCAGAGAAATTAATGTCGAAAGAATGGTTTTTTGGCAAAAAGGATAAAGATCATTGCATGGAAGATTGCATCGTCCAACAGGTCAAGCATGATGCAGTAAAGAGTGCAATTGAATATTTATTGGCAGAAAAAATATTCCAATTAGCCAATGTAAAATTGATCATAGCATTGTGAGGCAGATGGCATCAGCTTTACCGTCAGCTAAACAGAAGGCTTGGGCACATAAATGGGTGAAGGTAGAAGATGATGGATCTAAAATTACTCCTTCTATGACAAGTGACATTCCGGAAAATGTGTATGCATATGCACAAAAAGTCATCAATAAGCACACTCTAAGAAAAGAAAAAACTTTGAACAAGGGCTTTTTTTTCATACATGAAATCATTTCAGAGTCTGCAAAGAGTGTTGAGTGCAAGGGAGTTTCATTGAATGATTTTTTGTCCGATGACACTACTTGGGAGAGGCCTCAGCTTTTCTTTGTATATGAAATATCACCGGATGACATTCGTCAACTCCTTGACAGAATATTACATACCACCATTGGTAGAGTGGGACTATGTAACATAGTCATATTTGCTTATAAAGATGACAAGGAAAAAATGTCTGCTACCCTAGAAAAACAATATGGCAATGAGCTTAAGATTTACAATGGTATATACTCAAGAAAAAGGGACAAGAGAGAATGCGGTCTCAAGATACAGAGTCTTGAAATCTTTTTCTTGTGCATGAAGAGCCCTTACAATGATCACTCCTTACAGAACAACATAAGAGGGAATGCAAAGAGATTGTAACTATTGCTGGAAGAGCATGAAGCTCCAAGTCCCCTCCATCGCAACGCAAATCACTATGAAAGGCCAGCAAAAAGTGCTGATCTTTTAATTAGTATGATGGAATTTTTGCTGCCGTCCGGATGGGAAGTCACATTGTGTCGAATGGGACATTTGTTTGAAGCTCTTATCAGAAAAGGACACCATGTAAATATTATTGAGAGCCCTACTTGCTTGGAATACCTTGATACCATGGCTTCTCTCACAATAAAGTATGATAAGAAAGGTCCGATGTCACATGAAGAGGATGCTGACATAGAGATGGTCATGTATGATGAGCACAAGAAAGATGATGAAAATGCTAAAAGCTCTGGATATGATAGTGAGGACACTAGCAATAATAAGGAAGCTGAAGAAGATGGATATGGTCACACTGACCTTGCCTCAGAAGGTTACATAAAAAGACCACGAAGATATCTAGAGGTATGAAAACTTATGTTTAATTTTCTTTATTCATTTAAAGGTCTTTTTAAATTTATAATTAATTTAAAATTTTGAATCTCATAATTATTTTATCCTTTTATAGGAGAAGGGAAAGGAGGAGGATGAGGAGGACATAGCTGGAGTAGAGAATATAGAAAGCTCATCTCAAGAAAGCAAAGCTGCCATCGGATGACTCTAGAAAATAATCATACCTTGCAGCAAATGGAGAAGTCATTTCAAGTTAGGTTTCAAGTTCGAGAACAACCTCTTACTTTTCAATTCGATGAAGAGGACATTTCAATCCTTATAAACTTCCAGAAAGAGGTTAATGACAAGGTCATAGTAGCCATCCTCAGGTTAGACACAAACTTTTTATTGACTTTATGCTTTTGTATTTCCATTGGATCAAATGAACTAATATTCTTTTCTTTTTATTGCAGTATGGTTTTAGAACAGCTTCCCCTATATATATAGAGATGTGCATATATGGTCAATCCTCTTGTTTCTAGTGTACTTAGCAATAAGCAGAAGACCATAGATGATGTTTTTAAGTGGTTGCAACTTGTTGATTTGACTGCGGTGCGAGTTATCTTTACTGCATATCATGAGGAGTGAGTATCAATCCCTACCTAGCTTATCTCTTACATTGTGGAGGATTATATCAAATAATAATTATTCTTAATTAATAATGCAGCTTGCATTGGAGCTTGGTAATTGTGGACATCTTAGCGAAGCAATGTTTCTTTGTCAATTCAATAGCATCTATCCATGGCAGTGTGTCAGAGTAAGTATAACCTACTTGTGTCATAATTACGTCAATGAGATGCATCCTATGCAATGTGCACATTCATTTATGTTTTCTATTTTGATGTGTAGATCGGCTCAAAAGTTGGTAGGTGCTATAGATGCACTTATGCAAATGGAAGGTGACTTAGAAGATCAAATAGAGTATGTAACATGCCCTGCAATGAAGTAGAATGATGACCACAGTTGTGGGTGGAGAGTCAGATAGAACTGCTTTTTGCTCCTTGCTCAAATTTTTAATTTGAGCAGTTGTGAAACCTCATTGTCGACATATATAGACTTGCATCTATATGCATTTATGCCATCTATCATTAAGGCATTTATTGATAACGTGGTGGAGCATCCAGAGGAAACATTGGTTACTACACCCATAAGTTGTCCTAATGTAACCGCTGTATTGGACGAAATGGGGAGCTCTTTTGAGGTTAGGGTTATCATTAGCAAGCAACCTCGTGTTTTGACATTTGGTAGCGAGGAAGTTACAAACCTCTCCAACCCTTTGAAAGAGGCTGATGACAAAGTCATGATGGCCATCCTCAGGTTTGATATGAACATCTCTTGGCTTGATACTTCAATCATTTAATTCAATCTGCTTCTAACATTTGTTTATTTATTGCCGGATCAGTACAGAATCGTGTGTGTATGCTCGATTCTCTCCTTTCAGCTGTACTTAGTGATACCAAGAAGACAGTAAATGATGTTTGTTCAATGTTACAACCTTTAGACTTTGATGGCATGTTAGTTGTCTTTATGCCATATTATGAGAAGTAAGTATCGTCTCAATCTTTCTTTTACTCTTTTATTTGTAATATTGTGTCGATTAATACTTAATATTGTGATAAATCTTATCGCTCTTTATTGGTGATGTAGCTCACATTGGAGCCTGATAGTATGGGATCTTGATGACAACCATTGTTGGTTTTTCAATTCATTTACAGGCTTTCACAGGGTGTTCAAGTAAGTGTTCTTTTATCATATCATTATGAACATGCATCTTACTATTTACTACACAAATTCACTTTGTCATATGTCATGTTGGACAGGTCTGTAAACAAGTTAGTTTCTGCGATTATGAAAATTAGGGAGCATCAAGACCAACCAAATTTCCAGACATGCCTCACAGTGGAGCAGAAAGACAAGTTTAGTAGTGGGTGGAGAATTGCCTACAACTTCATGTTGTTCCTCAATGAAATTTTTGAACATGTCTCAATAGAAGCATATACAAAGCTCGAGCTACAAGATTTTATGGCTAAGACTGTTCACTACCTAATTGCTACCATTGGGAAACAACATGATGGACTCAATGAAGAACCTGAGGGAGCCAAAGAAAAACAAGAGACAATTCAGTCTCCTTTTGCATCACAGCCTCAAGTAGAAGCATTACAGTCTCCACTTGAATTAGAGACTCAATGCATTCTTCCTACACAAGAAGTAGAGACTCAATGTGCATCTACAACATCACATCTTGCAAAGGAGGAAGAGATTGAGTCTATCCCGATTGTGCCAGAAGTAAAATCTCAATGTACACCATCCACACAAGAAGTAGAGACTCAATGTACTCTTAGAGAATCATAGCCTCAAGAGGACTCATCAGACTCTATTCAGTTGTAAAACATGTAGAAAGAAACATGAGTCCTTGAAGATTTTTATCTTGTTTGTACTAATGATAGTGTTTTTTAAACTTATGTTCAATGTTACAATACATTAGGATATTTACTTATGATATTTATTCAATTTGTATTATTATTGTATTAGCAATTCTAAAAAAATAAATTGTATTAGCAATTCGAATATGATCTACTCAGTCCTACCAGACTTGTTGCAGAGAATACAAAACTATTACAAGCCATAGAGGCCAAGATCACACTAGAAGATCTCATAATTAGTATCTCTTATCTTCTCAACAATCCAATCTTCCATAGACTCCATGTCCATATCCTCAACATAATTACAATGAAGGAAGAAATTCAAGCAATCATGATGGACAGGCCGCAGACTCCACATCCATATCCTCAACATAATTACAATGAAGGAAGAAATTCAAGAAATCATGATGGACACGCCACAGAGGCTGAGATCACACTAGAAGATCTCCTGATTAGTATCTCTTATCTTCTCAACAATCCAATCTTCCACAAACTCCACTTCCGTATCATCAACATAATTACAATGAAGGAAGAAATTCAAATAGTCACTGGATAGGCCACAGCAGAGGCCGAGATCACACTAGAAGATCTCATCATTAGTATCTCTTATCTTCTCAACAATCCAATCTTCCACTGACTCCACTTCCGTATCGTCAACATAATTACAATGAAGGAAGAAATTCAAACAGCCACAGATTGTTTCTTTATAATCTCTTTGGGAGGCCTTTATTGTTCTTTCAGCATCCCGATTAAATCGGCCATACTGAGTGCTTCGATAATATAGGTTGCTTAAGAAGTCCAAGAGATCTTGTCGTGCTTCTAAACTACATTGTAAAAATCTTTCGCTCTCTACTATCTTTTGAGTCTCCTCCCTCTCTATCGACCTCTGTGTGTCGAATTCCTCTCTCTCCATCCGTGTGAGTGGAGAGCCTTGTCGAATTCTTGCATCTCTCCTTGCTCCTTGGTCAGCAACCCATTGTTTGAGACTGTCGATTCCAGACTCCACGTCTCCGGACGATGCCAAGGACATCCATGGTGGGTGGAGAGATGATAAATTAAGAGTGATAAACGAAGAATGTGCTTGTAGAAGGACTAGGATGGACGAAAGAAGGGAGTCTAATTATATTATTCTTGTCTTCAATCACTTTATTTCATAGATTTAAATCAATTCAAAATCTATCATCTCATGTGTCTCTCACATTTATGGTCTTTTATTTTTTACTTCACTCAATGAACAACTCACCTCTCTAAATTTATTAAATTGGTTTTACTTTTTTGAAAGTCTAATTTATTATATACAATAAATATCTTATGATGAGAATCTAATAATTATATCATTCTTATGTTCCATCACTTTATTTTATAGGTTTCAATGTACTCAAAATCTATCATCTCACATGTCTCGCATTACGGTCTTGCATCAGTAAGTCTAACTTATATTATATTAAAAAAATATCTCATGATGAGATTCTAATAATTATATCATTCTTGTGTTCCATCATTTTATTTTATAGATTTCAATGTACTAATCACTGTCTTACATGTCTCAAATGTCTCGCATTATGGTCTTGCATCCCATCATTTTATTTTATAGATTTCAATGTACTCACCATCTTACATGTCTCGCATTATGGTCTTGCATCTGTTACTTCAGATAATCTAGTCATCTTAGCCTCTACCAATTCTTTATTCTAAATCTTTCATCCCACATTATGAGTCTGTAGTTCTATAAATCCCCTAGTAGTCGTTCGTCTTGTATATCTCACCCGCAACAAACACTTCTTCCACTTTGCTCTTCTTATCTTACTCCTCTCCTCAAGCTTGCTCCTTCCATCTTGCCCGCAGCTTTACCTCCTCTTCTCAAGCATACTCCTTTCATCTTGCCTTACCTCCTCTATTTACCTTCCTCACTCTCGTTACCTTCCTCCTCTTGTTCGTCTTCTATATCTTACCCGCAGCAAACACTTCTTCCACTTTGCTCTTCTTACCTTACTTCTCTCCTCAAGCTTGCTCCTTCCATCTTACCCACAGCCTTACCTCCTCTTCTCAAGCATACTCCTTTCATCTTGCCTTACCTCCTCTAGTTACCTTCCTCACTCTCGTTACCTTCCTCCTCTCGTTTTTATGGATCTTTTTAAGGTAATCAATTCTATCGAGCAAGCCATTAGTAGCATCAAAGTATGGATTGCCGAGAACCAAGCAAAGAGAGAGGAGAGAAAGCAAAATCCAGCTCCATTAACCCAGTACGAGAAGGATGACTTTGCTTGTCAGAAGGGCTTAGAAAAGGAAGAGAAAAGAAAAATAAGTATGGCTACTACTGAAATAGATAAATTGCAGTCATATAGGAGAGAGCTGATAGACTTTCAAAGTGAGATATCTTTGCATGTGGCTCATTATGGAAGATTTGCACCCAAGCGCAAGCCATTCAGAATAAACAAAGTGTTATGTAAGAGAAAATTCATCAATCCTTACTTCTCTTCTATAATTTTAACTACATCGATGAGGATGAGATGAGCTCAGCTCTTGAATGGGTTGAATTTAGGCTAAAGTCTTGTAAATAGAAAATTCATCAATCCTTCTCTTCTATAATTTTAACTACATCGATGAGGATGAGGATGAGATGAGCTCAGCTCTTGAATGGGTTGAATTTAGGCTATAGTCTTGAAAATAGATTTGCCTTCCAATGAGAGGCTTATTGTAACTTTTGGTGTTTTTCAACACCTTTATATATATTGTGAGAGTTTGCTACTTCCACTTGTAACGTTTGAAAGTGTTTCCTAAACACTATTATAAATATTAAGGAGTTTACAATTACTAAACCACTCTTTTTTGTGTAAACCACTCTTTTTTGTGTAACTTATCTCAGGCTTATTGTAACTTTTGGTGTTTGTCAAATTCTATTATAAATATGGTGAGAGTTTCTTTAATATTGTAACTTTTGAAGGTGTTTATTAACACCATTAAATATTAAGAGAGTTTACAACTGCTGAATCTTATTTTTTCATGTAACTTATCTAGGATGCGTTAAATTTTATAATTTTAGTTTCATGTCCTTAAAAAATATATTAAAAAATGCTTGTTTTTATGTTTTTGTATGTGCCTTGAAGATTGGGTTTTTCTTAAATTTTATCTGAAAACTAGTCCAAAAGTATATGTAAAAATGAATTTGTACATTGACAAGTCCAAAATTAATGAAATAAGTGTTAAATACCCAAATGTTCTAAATATAAATAATAAAATGAATTATATTCTTTTTGGCTAAACTTGACATTGACATGAAACAAAACCATTCAAAACATCAAAATTAATTGCACCACTATGAATTTGAAAATATCAAAATGCGCAATTGTTCCATCCCACATTGTTCAATATCTTCAATATTGCAAGAGGGATAAAAGTGGCACTATGCATGTTCTTCTCTGCACACTTTCCTACCTTTTCACCATTCCAGGTAAAGTGAAAGGACTCATACATGCCATCCTCGATGACCAATAGGTGTTCCCGCATGTCCCTGAGAGTCCATTGTGATGTGATGGTCACATTCTTGACACCTTGTATTATCATCATTGTTAGAGTCAAGGGGGAGCCAATTGCCAACTGTTTTCTTCTAGCGCCTATATTGGAAAGAGAAATCTAACATTTGGCAGGAGATTTGGTACTTGACAACCACATTGTCCTTACATACATGGCATTTAAACAGATCACCCTTTTGTTCCCCTGACTTTCTTCCCCAATTCACCCCCCCAAGCAATTCCTCAAGGGAATTCTCATGTAGGCACTTGCACGACCACATGGTTTTTCTTCTGTGCATCTGGAAATTTCTGAAAACAAGAAGCAAAAATCTGCAGAGGCATAAACCAAGACAACCTTACCCATTTAGAGCCAAATGTAAACTTCATGGCCATGCCCACATACTTTGCAATCTTTTTCTTGTATGATTGCACTGTTCTTGTGTCCACCATGCTGCAATCCATGTCTTCAAGTTGTGGTGTTGCAATGCATTGGATAGGGCCATAGACTGATGCCATCCCTCCTTGGACTAATGTACTTGGAATTATACCAATAGAGATTTCTCTATTTCAAAACAGAGGACTTTTCTCCAGCATGCATTTGCCTTCCTACATCCTCATGAATGGTAGTAAACTTACCTAAGAAGCACTTGACTCATGCCCACTCCTCAAAGTCTGAAGGAAATACATCTACTATGCACAAGTGCTATTTCAAAATATAATTTTAAACTGACTCATTTCACTTAGAAATCTTACACAAAATGCAGAATTACAATGTGATGGTATTGCTGATTGATAGCTTAATGGAAGGCACATGTCCTTCCCCATATGGATTTTTTCCACCTTTGCAAGCCATCGGTTCTTCCTGAGCTTGAACTTCATGATGCAACCCTTCCATTCATGCAAAAGATCACCTATCTTGCTCTTGGGAAGCTTTGTGGACCCTTGGAATATCCTCTCATGACTATCAAATCATTCAAGCTGTAGGTGCAAGCACCCATTCACCCAGTGCATTTTTGCTCCTGTGGGACATAGGGAGCATGTATGGTCTCCTCACCATGCTTGTAACAAGGTCACAATAGCAAGAGTGGACCTAAAAGTGCAGCTTGGAGGGAGAGAGCAGCTCCACCGATAGAGAGAGAGAGAGAGAGAGAGGGGGGGGGGAAAGGTATAGAGGGTGCAATTGAAGGTACAGAGTGGGATTAGAAGCCACTACAGGAGGTACTGTCACTAGGAATGGATGGAAAAATCTACTGTAGGAGGTGCTGTAGCTAGGAATGGAGAGAGAATGAGTAGCTGCTGCTACTAGAGCTGCTTTGAGAGGGAGAAAGATAGTGGACTAGAGCTGGAGGGGGAAGAGAAGCTGCCAAATGAGTTCCCACATTTGAAAAATTGAGGGAGAATGGAGATGGACCAGAGAAGAGGAGGGGGCAGGCCTACAACAAGTTGAGAGGGGGGGACATTTGCTTAAAAGGGCCCATCACCTCTTAAATGACTTGTAGGATTGTTTGGGGAAGGTGCATATGGGAGGAGGGGGGTTGAGGGGGGGGATGGTTTAAGTGGTCCCCGACACAAGAGGACTAGCCCCAATAGGGTCAGTTTGCAAGTTTACCCACCCTCCACCTCAACATGGCATTTCCCCACAAAAAGGAGCACTTCCATTGGTAAACCTCAAATACCTCACTAATCCCTTGAAATTAGGAAACACTAGTTGGGGGCCCTTTGGAGACCCCGATTCTCCCCTAATGGTTGCAAGTGATCCAAACATGATCACTGGTAAAGAAGACTTGTCTTGCAATGCAAGCAACTCAAACATGCTCACCAGTATAGAAGACTTGTCTTGTATTGCAAGCGACTCAAACATGCGCACTCAAATTGAAAATATTAGTGATCATGGTCATGATTCTTTCATTGGAGTGGAGGGAAGAGATGGTAGAACAAACAATTCAATCACAATATTCAAGATGCATTGGCCAACCAGTTGACTTTAATGAAGAAGTTGTCTACTAGATTGCCAATTCCAAGATATTATAAAGTGACATCGAATAATTCCCAAGGACACTCTACATTTGAGTTTAGAGATGAAGATTCAAGAGAAATAGATTCAATTCTAGATAATGTAGTCACAACTCGGAAATGAAAGAGAACCAATTCCAAAATCCAACAGACATATAATGTTATCTGAGGAGAATATATAAAGGGCTCTTATGCATGTTTGTTGCAAGAAACCTTGCATAAGAAAAGTTGCAAAATATGATTGTGAAGCCATATGCATCAGCGTTTGGAGTAAGACAAGGACTAATAGACATAACTATCTTCTTCAAGAGTTTTCTTGCTTTCTTCATCAAGGTGATAAGGACTCAAGGACAGGACACTGTAAACCCAAATTGAAACCCATGGTTAATGGGACATCCATATGTAATCGAGGATATCAATAGTTAACTGGACTATTATAGGACCATTTGGGCAGAGGTAAAAGAAAAAGTGATTCATAAAATTCATGGAAATGCCTACAAGCTTAGAGGAAAAAGATGCACTAGAAATGCAAATGCAACATTACAGCAAATCCTTGATGATCATGCATTACCACAGCCTCATCTCCTCCAAACAATGCCAGATGGAATTGTGGAATTCCAACATCATCTTACTTTGGGAAGGACAAAGAAGGTTGTGCTAGAAACAATCAATAAACCTTTATAAGATAGAGAAGAGAGAGATATTTCAAGGGCAACCTTGTATAAAATTTGGCATCGATAGTTTATAAAATTTGACAACCTTGTATAAAATTTATAAAAGAAAAGGATGTCAAAATTTAAGGCATGAGATGAATTGAAAAATGCCATTGAACATAGTAAATATGAGCACCAGCAAGGAGAGGAAAAGAGAGGAAAGGAGAGGAGAAAAGAGAAGAAGAAAAGAAAGGAAAACAAAGAAGGAAAGAGAGGAGGAAAAGTGATAAGGAAAGAGAGGAGGAAAAGAGAGAAGGAAAGAGAGAATGAAAGAGAGAAGGAAAAGAGAGGAAAAGAGAAAAGGAAAGAGAGAAGAGAAGAGAGGAGAAGAGACGAAAAAAGAGGCGAAAAGAGAAAGGAAAGAGAGGAAAAGAGACGAAAGAAGAGAATGAAAGAGAGAAGGAAAAGAGAAGAGAATAGAGAGGAGGGAAAAAGAGGAGAAAGGAGAGGAAAAAAGAGAATGAAAGAGAGGAGGAAAAGAGAAGGAAAAGAGAGAAGGAAAGAGAGGAAAAGAGAGAGGAAAGGAGAGGAGAAAAGAGAAGGAGAAAAGAGGGAAAGGAGAGGAGAAAAGAGAAGGAGAAAAGAGAGGGAGAAAAGAGAGGAGGAAAAGAGTGGAAAAGAGAAGGAAAAGAGAGAAAGAAAGAGAGTAGGAAAGAGAGGAAAAGAGAGGAGGAAAAGAAAGAAGTAAAGAGAGGAAAAGAGTTGAAAAGAGAGGAAAAGCGAGGAGAAAAGAGAGGAAAAGAGAGGAGAAAAGAGAAGGAGAAAAGAGAGGAAAAGAGAGAAGGAAAGAGAGGAGGAAAAGAGAGGAAAAGAGAAGGAAAAGAGAGAAGGAAAGAGAGGAAAAGAAAGAAAGAGAGAGAGGAAAAATGAGGAAAGGAGAGAATGAAAGAGAGAAGGAAAAGAGAGAAGGAAGGAGAGGAAAAGAGAGGAGATAAGAGAGAATGAAAGAGAGGAGGAAAAGAGAAGAAAAGTGAAGGAAAAGAGAGAAGGAAAAGAGAGAAGGAAAGAGAGGAGGAAAAGAGAAGGAAAAGAGAGGAGGAAAGAGAGGAAAAAAGAGAAGGAAAGAGAGGAAAAGAGAGGAGAAAAGAGAGGAAGGAGAGGAAATAAGAGAGGGGAGAAGAGAGGCCAAAAAGAGAGAAGAGAAGAGAGGGGGAAGAGGGAGGCAAAAGAGAGGAGAAGAGAGAGGAGAAAAGAGGGAAAAAGAGAGGAAGAGAGAGGAAAAGAGTGAAACGAAGAGAGGGGAAAGAGGGAGGAAAAAGAGAGGAGAAAAGAGAGGAAGGAGAGGAAATAAGAGAGGGGAGAAGAGAGGAAAAGAGAGAAGAGAAGAGAGGGGAAGAGAGGAAATAAGAGAAGGGATAGGAGAAAAGAGAAGAAAGGAAATAAGAGAAGAGAGGGGAAGAGAGGGAAAGAGAGGAAAAGAGAAGAGAAGAGAGGGGAAAAGAAAAAGAGAAGAGAATGAAAAAAAAGAGAATAGAGGAAATAATAAAAAAGAGAATAGAGGAAATAAGAGTGGGGAGAAGAGAGGAGAAGAGGGGAGGATAAGAGTTCCTACGCCCATCACTGTAGCTAAGGCACTAGCTGCAAGCCAATGCAATTATGAAAAGAAAAAGAAAAAAAGCGAGGAAGCACTTTCTTACCTAAAAATGATGTGTCATGGTACCAGATAATTTACTCGAAAGAGGTGTTTCGTGTCCTAGCCCTATAAAAGAGAGGAAACATACCATTTTTAAAAAATTAATTAGTGAAAGGAAGAGTTTGGAGAAGCAACATTCCAAAGGGTATGGATTGAGGAGACAAAGAGAAACCTACAAAAACAAGGAGAAAGCACGAAAACAATAGGTATACCTTTCATACTCTTCTCTTTCATGATTTTTTTGTGTGTATTGTTTCTTCCTTTAAAGAAAGAAAAGGAAAGGAAAGGAGGAGAGAAATTTTAGAAAAATGAAGGGAAAGTGAAAGTAGAGAAATACTAAAAAAAGAAGAGGGAAGCCTTCTCCTTCACCAAATCTCGTTTTTGGCCTTCAACTCTGAAAATCAAGCATGAAAATGAGCACATGGGCTTAGCAATGCAAGGAGAAACATGTTTCAGCACTCCCAAGACAAAATGGGGGAAAGAAAAAACCTACATTGTTTAAATAGACACACCTTCTTGGTAAATGTCCTTTCATGTGAGTAGAGAGAGAAAAGGGTGGAGAGGGAGCACAAGTGTTGGGAGAGGGGCTGGATAGGGGTGAGGAGTGTGGGGAAGAGGTTGGGGTGAGGTCGCCTGAAGGTGAGGAAGGAGGAGAGGTTTTTGCTTTCTCCACAATAGAATTGTTTCACTTCCTACTACTTTTGAACTAAGTGACAAAGATATTTATCATTGAGAAAGGGACATTAAAAAGAAGCTTTTATGCCAAGATACCACACCATACTTTCCTCGCTCAAATGAGAATGAGGATGGTAACATCCCAAGTGATGTTGTACTCAAGCATAGGGAGAAGGAAAGGATCAGCAGAGGCCATAATCTCAGCAAACCAGTGTGTGCCAAAGAGAAGAGCAATACGTTGTTGAAAGACGATCTTACAGCTCAACATGACATGAATTGATACACATCGAGGAGTTTGAAGGGGCTGATTGGGTCGGATGGGCAAGTTCCAAGGAAACATTGCACCTCCTTCATAGATACCTTTACAATTAGCTCAAAACACTCTGCAAACTATTATTAGACACAGAGGACTATAACTTTCAATACAGACATGATATTAAAGATTCAAACACATATAGAGATGCGCCTTGAGATGGATTTGCATTGATATACGTTTCGTAAGAAACAAAGAAGCGACTAGAAAGTTATGGGTGGTGCCACGAAATTAAAGTGCCACAGTAGCAAGCGGCTGCTCTCCACGCTGCAAGCCACCATACAACAAATGACCTTTGCCTTCAACACCTGCAGGATGGCCAACCTTCGAACACACCTCCTATGACAAAGCATCCAGCCTTAGCTCTGCATCAAAGTTTTTGGCTTCATGGGCCATGCAAACAACCAACTGGCTACAACAATGCAACCACCTCTTGCAAACGAGCCATGGGACGTCTACCTCAAGCACCTAACTGACATAAGTAGCAACCATTTGTAGCAACAACAAGGCTCCAACTACAATTCAAAGCTCCCACAAAGCTCGGCTCAAGTCTCAAAACAATGGCTTCAATGCATCTCCTTTGAAAGTTTGCGGACCCAGCTTCTAGGAAATGACTCAGCTCTTTCGTCGCTCCAAGCTTCCATGCAAGCAACCTCTAGTGCAGCCTCTAGAAGCTCTCTACAACCAGCCTTCCAACAGTGCTCCAACTCTAAAACGCAACCCCAGCCTGAATCTACAGTAGTAGCAACGACTCTAGCTTCAGCACCTGTGCCGCCTCCAATGACCATCTGCTCATGACAAATCTCTACAGAGCCTCCAGCCTGCTATGCCGACAATGCCTCCACACAGGCTACAATGGCCCTCTACGATAGCCAAAGTCTCCCAACAACCATCTATAGAGCCACGAACCTCCTGATAGATGCTTTTCTAGAGCCTACTATGAAGATAGTAGGAGAGAGGGAAGGAGTCTCACTTGCGGCTTTTTCACATACACAATGGGGAAATACACACAAAGGTGGACGCTGAAAATAGTTTTCCTCTTCTTAGTTGTGAAAACCAAAAGAACTCTAGTACAAAGCAATAGAAGAACCCTATATGTGGGTCTCAAACCAAACTCAGCTAACTAAGGTGGCATACTAACTGAGCCACGAACTAGAGTACATAAGGATAGCTGTCATCCAGCTATTATTCATGGGCGGTGTACCAACCGCATCTGCACCTAACAAGTCGGTGACATAAATGCACAACGGTTACCTTGTCATATCACGAGTGGAGCTCGATATCTCAACACTCCCCCTCAAGCTCAATCCCAATTCCTGGCAACAAAGCAGGTCTCTGAACTTGCGCAGCTTCTCTACGCCCAATGCCTTCATGAATATGCCAGCTACCTTATCCTCTGTGCTAACATAAACTACATCAATAAGACCTAGTAAAACCTTCTCCCACACATAGTGATAATGCACCTCAATGTGCTTTGTCCTAGCATGATAGATTGGGTTATTTGCCAAGTGTATACTGCTCATGTTGTCATAATAAATGACAACTGGCCCATCTGTAGACTGATGCATATCATAAAGTAGCTTATGCAACCAAGCTACCTCACATGCAACCATTGCTGCACCTCTGTACTCAGCCTCTGTGCTTGACAAGGCAACTGTAGGTTGTTTCTTGCTGCTCCAAGTGACTGCAGCACTCCCAAAAGAGAACACATATCCACTGCTAGATCGTCTATCATACATACTACCAGCCCAATCAGCATCAGTGTATCCATGCAACTGTATCTGAACCCCAGCCTCATAAAATAGTCCATATTGCAATGTGGACTTCACATACTTGAGTATGCGTGTAGCCACATCCAAATGCGGTTTCCTTGGAGCCTGCATAAACTAACTTACCAATCCAATAGCATAGCTCAAAAGCATAGCTCAAATCTGGCCTGGTAATAGTCATATAAATCAAACTTCCTTTTCTGCGTCTGTACATAGTAGGGTCTTCCAGAAGCTCACTTGCATCTGCACTTAGCTTCACATTCTGCTCCAAAGGAGCTAAAATAGGCTTACAGCCTGTCATCCCATATTTGGACAGCATATCCAATCCATACTTCCTCTGCAAGAGTGGTATCCCACTTGGTGATCGAATCACCTCAATGCCCAAGAAATAACGCAGCTCTCCCAAATCCTTCATCTCAAACTTCTGCTTCAATAGCATTTTCAAATGAAGGATATCTTCATCACTATCACCTATGATGATCAAATCATCAACATAAATGACAAGCAGCATAATACCTTTCTCTATTTTTCTCACATAAAGTGAGAAATCTGCCTTGGAAATCTGAAAGCCAATAGTGAGCCATACAAGGCTTTCTTCAACCTACAAATAAGAGCATGCACATAACCTGGTGGTTGCTCCATATAGACCTCTTCTTGCAAATCACCATGCAAGAAGGTAGTCTTTACATCCATCTGATGTAAAGACCACCCCTTTGATTCAGCCATAGCAATGACTACTCTTAAGGTTGCCATCCTTGCAACCGCGGATTGAATGTTTCTTCATAATCAATGCCATATGTCTGTGCAAACCCCTTGACAACTAATCTTGCCTTATATCTGTTCACAGAACCATCTGCATTGTGCTTGACCTCATAAACCCACTTATAGCTAATTGCATTCTTGTCTTTAGGCAAAGGCACCAATTCCCATGTAGCATTTGCTTCCAAGGCATCCATTTCTTCATTCATGGCTTTCTCCCATTTTTCTTTTCACATGGCTTGCTCAAAAGAAGTGGGTTCTGGTTTCTGTATCACTTTGACCATATAGGCATAGTGAATGGCTGTAAATCCATCATATTCCAGCCTATCCACATGATACCTAGCTCTGGTAGACCTGTGCAAAATAGGCTCACTTCCAGGTGCTCTCAAAACATCCCTGGTCTTCCTTACTCCAAGTGTAACAACAGAAGGAATACCCAACTCATCATCAATGCTCTATTCTGAGCCACTGGATTCACCATCCACATAAGAGTGACCTGCATTCACATCAAACATGGGCTGATCTACCTTCTCTTTTCCTTTTCATCATACCTGCATACCTCTATAAAGATAGTGGGAGAGAGGGAAGGAGTCTCACTTGCGGCTTTCTCACATACACAATGGGGGAATACACACAAAGGTGGAGGCTCAAAACAGTTTTCCTCTTCTTAGTTGGGTAAGCCAAAAGAACTCTAGTACAAAGAAATAGAAGAACCCTATATGTGGGTCTCAGACCAAACTCAGCTAACTAAGGTGCATACTAATTGAGCCACAAACTAGAGTAGATAAGGATAGCTGTCATCCCAGCTATTATTCATGGGCAGTGTACCAACCGCATCTGCAGCTAACAAGTCGGTGACATAAATGCACAACAGTCACCCTGGCATATCACGAGTGGAGCTTGATATCTCAACACTCCCCCTGGAGCCCAATCCCAATTCTTGCACACCAAGCAAGTCTCTGAACTTGCGCAGCTTCTCTGCACCCAATGCCTTTGTGAATATGTCAGCTACCTGATCCTCTGTGCTGACATAAACTACATCAACAAGACCTAGTAAAACCTTCTCCCACACATAGTGATAATGCACTTCAATGTGCTTTGTTCTAGCATGATAGACTGTGTTATTTGCCAAGTGTATACTGCTCATGTTGTCACAATAAATGACAATTGGCCCATCTGTAGACTGATGCATATCATAGAGTAGCTTATGCAACCAAGCTACTTGTGATTGCTTAAATTTCTTCTTTGCATGTAATTATGTTGAGGATACAGCTGTGGAGGTAGTGAAATATTGGGTTGTTGAGAAGATAAGAGAGACCAATGATGAGATCTTCTAGACTTTGGGTGATTAAGAAGATAAGAGAGACTGTATTAAGGTGTTTTTTGACACCATATGGCTTTGAGTTATATGATCTACTCCTTGTACAAATGTGATGTGCTCTTTTTGAAATGTACTCTAGTTTTAATAACATGTCACACCATTTTTTCTAATTTGATTTTTTAAAATCTTACTTTTTGTCTCTTTTAACAATGTGATGTCCTCTATTTTTAATGTACTCTAGTTTTAATAACATCTCATGTCATTTTTTCTAATTTGATTTTTTAAAATCTTCCTTTTTGACTCAATGTTTTGTTTTATAAGAGCCTCTTTTTTTTAAATGTTTTATCCAAAATTATCTCACAAAATGAATTTGGACAGTGCACGAGTCCAAAATTAATGAAATAGGTGTTGCTTGCAAATAAAATGCCTAAGATCAGATGGAGGGGGAGAGTACCTCTCAAATGAGTTTGCAAGGTTCCTGCAGGAGCATGGCATAAAGTAGCAATATTCATGCAATCATACCCCACAGCAAAATGGACTTGCAGAAAGGAAAAACAGGCATATTGGAGAGGTACATCAGGCCATGCTAAATGAAAAGGACCTACCAGATTATTATTGGGCTGAAGCAGCTACTACAGCAGTTTACATAATGAACAGGACTCCCACTGCGGCAATACATGGCATGACGCCAGAGGAGATGTATACTGCTAGGAAACCAGATATTTCTCATTTGAAAATTTTTGGTTGCATTGCCTATATTCATGTGCCAGATGAGTTGAGGTCCAAGTTGGATCCAAAAGCTGAGAAGTGCATCTTTATTGGTTATTCTCTATAGCAGAAAGGGTATAGATGCTATAACCCTTCTACTCGTAAGTTTACAGTGAGCAGAGATGTTGTTTTTTATGAGATGAGTAGCTGGTATAAACCAGTAAATGTGATGATTAATGTAGATGCACAAAATGGTAATGCATAAGGATAAGGGTTGGAATAAAGTGAGAGGCACGATGTGTTCACTATGATAAGGATAAGGGTTGGAATAAAGTGAGAGAAGCATTGGTAATGCTCTACTTTAAGTGAGTGGAGATTGTCCAACTGAATAAAATTTTGCGGAGCATTGGGAATGCTATACTTTAAGTGAGTGGAGCATTGGGAATTGATACTTGTGAGTGAAATATATTACAAGTGAGAGAGAGAGAGAGCGATATGATAAGGATAAGGGTTGGAATAAAGTGAGAGTAGCATTGGGAATGCTCTACTTTAAGTGAGTGGAAACTGTCCAACTGAATAAAATTTTGCAGAGCAATGGGAATGCTGTACTTTAAGTGAGTGGAGCACTGGGAATTGATACTTGCGAGTGAAATATATTACAAATATTACATCATCAGATATTCATATCAAAATTCTCATCACATAAGGATTTATTTCCAAATAATCACATCATCACACATTCATATCATAAAATTGTGTGCATGAAGAAATATATTACAAATATTACATCATCACATATTCATATCAAAATTCTCATCACACAAGGATTTATTTCCAAATAATCACCTCATCACACATTCATATCATAAAATTGTGTGCATGAAGAAATATATTACAATTATTACATCATCACATATTCATATCAAAATTCTCATCACACAAGGATTTATTTCCAAATAATCACATCATCACACATTCATATCATAAAATTGTGTGCATGAAATAATTATATAAATATCATCAGTAAATGCCACTTAAGTAATAAGTCAAAAATTGGTGTATAATCAATAAAAACTACAAACACAACACCATACATGCATCACAACCCTTCTGATGCTTCTAGTGGAGACTGTGGCAACTCTTCTGATGCTTCCAATCGAGGCTGTGGTGCTCTAGATGTACACTCAGTCTCTACTTCTTATGTAGTATGTAGTGCTTTCGGAGTAGACTCAGTATCCTCTTCCTTAAATGCAAGCGGAGGATGTGGCAACTCTTCTGATGCTTCCAATGGAGGCTGTGGTGTTGTAGGTGTACACTGGGTCTCTACTTCTTCTGTAGTGTGCAGTGCTTTCATAGTAGACTCAGTCTCCTCTTCCTTAAATGCAAGCTCTGATATTACTTCAGTTGCACGTTGTATTCTAATGGTAGCAATTAGGTCTCGAATGATTTCAGTGCTAAACAATTGTATATCCTCCTCTGAATATTTGAGCTCCAAAGAGTCTTCCGATAAAATCTGTGGCCTAAGTGAGAAAATTTCTTTGAAAATCAACATGCAGTTGTAGGCTGCAACTCTCCACCCACAACTATGCCCATCTTCCTGCTCTACTACTAAATGCTTTTGGAAGTCTACCGAGTCTTTGTACTATCCTGTTTCTCTGATAGCAGATACCAACTTCTCAATCGACCTGCTCATCATGACATATTAAAAAAACTTAGTGTGTCTATTACATAAGGTACATAATATAGAAGTAACAACAGATTAATAGAATACTTACGTTTGCACTGAGCCATGAAACCCTACAATCGAGTTAACAAACCAACAATAGTTGTCTTCAAGGTCCCAAACCACCAGACTCCAATGTTCCCTACACGAATAATTAAGAACCATTATTATTTAACACAATGTTGCCAGTATAAGATGAAAATAAAGGTTGCCATGATACATCTCGTGATATGCCATAAATAGGACTCGCATGCCATGTAAATGTAAAGGCTGTAACCATTTACAAACATCGGCTATTGTCTTTCTGCTATCGCTAAGTATAGGAGAAAGGAGGGAATCCAACATATACACACGGTTTTGTACGGCTCTACCAAATCGTGAGATAACTATACTGCACCAACAAATAAATGAATATTAGCTTATTAGATTTAATCAAAATATTGAATTATCAAGCAGAGAAAAAGTTTGTATCAAACCTGAGAATGGCCATCATAACGTTGTTATTGACCTCATTTGAAGCTCTTGAGAGGATTGAAATCTCCTCTCCCCCAAATTCAAGATACTGAGGTCTATGTTGAATCATAACCCTAACATTAAAAGAGCTTCCCAATTCTTCCAATGAAGCCATGTTTGTAGAGTTGAGGTCTTCTCTATCCTCTTTGACTCTTTGACGGCATTCATTTCGCAATCAATGATTGCTCGAATGGTACATGTTATAAATGCATAGAGATGCAAATCCGTATATGTTGACAGTGTGGTGTCATTTTGTATCTCAAAAATTTGACCACGTACCAAAAAGCAATTGTAGCCCACCCTCCATCCACAATTATAGATGTGGCTATTCTCTTGATGTGATACCTGACATGTTATATACTCTATTTGTTGTGCCAAGTCACATTGCCGCATTACTATGTCGATAGCACCTACTAACTTTCGAGCTGATCTGCACATCAAAACATATAACAACAGTGAATATGTGCATTGCATATCAATCTACATGTCAAGAAGTGACAACAAGTGTAGTCTATACTTACTCTAACACATTGCCATGGACGGATGTCATTGAGTTGGCAAAGAAGCACTTCTTCGCAAGGATGTCCACGACTACCAGACTCCAATGTGAGCTGCATTATCAATAAAGAATAATTATTGTGTTTGAGATAATTCTAGCAATGCAATAGAAAAAACAAGTAGGGTTTGATGCTTACTTCTCATAATATGCTGTAAAAATAACTCGTGCGTCATTCATAGGAACGTGCTTCAACCACTTGCAAACATCCTCTATGGTTTCTTCTTTATTGCTAAGCACTTCCAAAATATGAGGATCGAGCATATATGAAACGCTTTGTATATTTTGCGGAAAATTTGCTATAACATTACTATATTGAAAAAAAAAGTATTAGCTTCTTGGGTTTAATCAAAATAAGCAAAGTATAAAGCCAAGGAAAAGGCTGCATCAAACCTGAGGATGGTTGTAATGACTTTGACATTCTTACACCCACAAAGAGGAGGTGATGTCGACGAGTTCGCTTCCTTTGGCGACCCTCTCACAACTGCCAATGTGTTAATAGAAGTTGCTGGCTGCAGATTTCCTCTCGACCACGAGATCAATTCTAAGTTGTACTTATGGCGTGGGCATCCCTGGAATCTTGAAGTCAACGCCGTCGTCAATTCTTCCAACGAGGTAATTTTATCACATTGCATTACTGCCTTAGGATTCAAGAGGATTGAAATCTCTTCTTCACCAAATTCAAAAAAATGAGGTTGTTGTCGAATTAACAACATAGCGGTGAATGAACTTCCAATCTGCTCCAATAGATTCATATTCTCATGACTCATCTTATTGAGAGAATAGTCTACATTGTATTCTTCTTCACTTGCTATGTCCTCCACATCCTCCTTCTGCTATAAAAATATAAAAAAGTTATGCGATGTACACATCCCAAATAAAGGCTTAAACAAGCAGATAAGGTTTCATACATGCTTTCATTAGAGTGAGTCTCTCCTCCGCTTGGAGCAAAAATTTAAAAAGTTTTCATACATGTTTTCATTAGAGTGAGTCTCTCCTCCTCTTGGAGGAAAAATTTAAAAAGTTATGAGATTTACACATCCCAAATAAAAATAAAGGTTTAAATAATCATAGAAGTATAAAGATAGCATGCTTTCATTAGAGTCAGTCTCTTCTCCTCTTGGAGGAAAATATAAAAAATTTATGAGATTTACACATCCCAATTAAAGGCTTGAACAAGCATACAAGTATAAAGATAAAGTTTTATACATGCTGCAATGTAGTCATATTTTCAGGTTGTTTCCCAATGGTAGTAATTAGACGCTGAATACTCTCAGCCCGAAATGCTAGCAGATCGGCTTCTGCATATGATTCCATTTTGACTGGTAACTCCAAATCAAAAATCTCTCTAAGAAACAACATGCAGTTGTAGGCAACTCTCCACCCACAGCTGTGCCCATCTTTTTGCTCCACTGGTAGACATCTTTTGAATTCTACTTGATCTTGTTGCTCCGTGGTTGTTCTGTCAGCAGATACTAGCCGATATGCAGCACTGTCCATCATGACATATTAAATATATTAATATGTCATGATCATAAGATACAAAATAAGAAAGTATCAAAAATATTAAGAGAATAATTACCTTGGGGAGTTGGCATGATAGCCTTCCATTGAATTCACAAACCATAAACGGTCTTTCAAGGTCCCAAAAGATCAGACTCCAATGTGAGCTACACGACCAGAATAAAAATGATTATTGTTTTACACAAACTTGCCAAAGAAATAGTAAAAACAAGGTTAGAATTGATACTTACGCCTCATGATAAGGCATTAAGATGACTTGCACCCCATCTAAATTCAAAGGGCTTAACCAGGTACAAACATCTTCTATATTCTTTTGAGGAGAGCTAAGAATATAAGAAAGGAGAGCATCGAGCATGTAGACACGATGTTGCACTGAACTACGAAGCTGAGAAATAACTACACTGCACCAAGAAATAAACAAACATTAGCTCATAGAATTGACTTGCATTCTGCACTAGGAAACTGATATATAACTACACTGTGAATAAATAAACAAATGTTAGCTCATTGAAGTAGCAACAAATAAACAAACGTTACCTGAGAATGGCTAAGATAACATTGTCATTAACCTCTTTTAAAGGATTGGAGAGGATTGAAACCTCCTCTCTAGCAAAGCTCAAATACTGAGGTTCTCGTTTCAAAATGATCCTAACTTCAAATGAGCTATCAATTTTATCCAATGCATCTAAATTTGATTCTTCAATCAAATTTACTTCAATCAAATTTAGAGGTGGTTGCATTGTTGAAGTAGAAGGGAGTGCCTCCGTATTGATTTCATCCATTTCTTCTCCCTCTATTGCCTGTAAACAAATATGAGAGATTAGATTCATTATCTTTAAATTTAAATCTTATTTAAAAAATTGTATTTAGTTGAGAAATAGAGAGTTCATACCGCTAAGTATTGTCGTAGTGGCCCTTTTTCATAACCCTGCGAGCCATAATTATCAAAGAAGGCATCATCATGTTTGTCTTCATCCACCAACCTCTTTGTGAACGGGTCATGTAAGTCCATCTTTTCATCATCATCAACTGGGACATTATGATCTTCAAGGTAATCATCCATGTCATTGTTGAGATAAAGAGCTCCACTCGCGATATGCCAGGGTGACCGTTGTGCATTTATGTCACCAACTTGTTAGCTACAGATGCGGTTGGTACACCGCCCACGAATAATAGCTGGATGACAGCTATCCTTATCTACACTAGTTCGTGGCTCAGTTAGTATGCCACCTTAGTTAGTTGAGTTTGGTTTGAGACCCACATATAGGGTTCTTCTATTTCTTTGTACTAGAGTTCTTTTGGCTTTCACAACTAAGAAGAGGAAAATTGTTTTCAGCCTCCACCTTTGTGTGTATTCCCCCATTGTGTATGTGAGAAAGCTGCAAGTGAGACTCCTTCCCTCTCTCCCACTATCTTCACATGGTATCAGAGCCTTGTTCGTGGTAAGGAGCTCAAGAAAGCAAACCAAGTTCGCAGTGTCCTGGTCAGAGGACTAGTGTTGCTCTCCTTTTTCGAGTTTGGGAGCAAATCTCTGCAGGTAGCACAGTTGGAAGTGCAAGAGTGCATTGTCTCAGATTTAGACCCCTTCGCGATGTGGCGAGAGGGCATTATATGCTGCGGGAAACGGCGAATCCCTCCGTGACTTTATTTTTTTGATTCGAGGTCATTTCGGGGCCCGTTTTGGAGGCGGAAGTTCTCCACAGGCACTCAGAAAAAGGCCCTGTTTTTGCTGTGCGACCACTGTTCTGCAGGTCGGTGAAAAGTTGCCGTAGAAATTGCATCGTATGCCTGTGTGCAGAGATATTGGGAGTTGCAGAATCATCCTTATTGCCTGTTGATGCAAAATCGTCACTAGGAAGTGACTGTGTGGTCAAAAAACCACTTTCGTCAGGTTTGCAGATTTGCCCTTGGGAGGCAAAAGCTGTGTTTTTTGCAGTGACAGAATATTTTGCAGTGTTCTGTAATGGCGTCTGATTCTCTTTCATAGATTGTCACTGAAAAGCTTGACAAGAACAACTTCCAAGCATGGAAGTTTAGAATGACGAATTTCCTTATGGGAAAAGGCTACTGGGAGTTCATTACAGGAAATGAAGAAGAACCAATTCTTCCTAATGTTCCCAATCAACAGGAAATGCAGGCATTTAAAGGATGGCATGAGAGAGCCAGAAAAGTTATGTACTGGCTGTCTATCAGTATTTCAGATTCAATGATTGTGCATATTCAGGATGCAAGTACGCCAAAGGTGGCATGGGATACTTTGGCTAAAATGTACACAGCACAAATATGCAGGCCAGGAAAATGCAGCTCAAGCAGGAGCTGCACAATGTGCAGAGAGAAAATATGAGCATCAATGACTACCACATGAAGGTGAAGAAAATTGCGGATGCACTTGCTTCCATTGGGTCGCCAGTGGATGATGACGATTTAGTTTCTGTGACCTTGAATGGTCTAGGAAAGGATTATGCACAATTCCGGACATCCATTGCTGTCCGTGAAAAATTTCCTGATTTTGAGGAGTTGATTGCTCTTCTAATTTCTGAAGAGCAGAGAAATGGTGGTGCATCTTCTTCAAGAGGAACCTCAAAAGAAACTTTCTTCTACTCAAATGCTGGAAGGGGTAGAGGCAGAGGTAGAGGAGGCCGACTTGGAGGCCGTGGTAGAAATCAGAATATGTAGCAAACTCAAGAAAACCAGTCCTATGCAGGAGGACGTGGTAACTCTAGAGGAAGGGGGAGCCAAAGAGGTTGTGGTGGATGGCAGAGAGGCCAAAATGTTAACAGCAATGTTGAATGCTACTACTGTGGTAAAATGGGGCATATGGCTAAAGACTACTACAAAAAGCAGAATGACATTATGAATGGAAAATTGCAGCAAGGCAATTATGCATCCTCTAGTAGACAGGGTGATGACAGAAATGAACATTTTTTTATGGTACAGCATATGACAAATTATGTGACAAGTGCAGAAGAAAGCAATGATGTGTGGTATGTTGACTCAGGTGCATCAAACCACATGACAGGTCATGCTGAATGGATGCAGGATGCAAGGAAAATGGAAAAAACCAGGATTTGTGGAGACTGGTGATGATACTGCACATCCTATTGTGCAGATTGGCAAGATTCCTTTGTCTATGCAGGATGGGAAAAAGAAATACTTGTTTGATGTATTTCATGTCCCGAACATCACCTAGAACCTGGTTTCTGTTGGTCAAATGGTTGAGCAGGGCTTGCAGGTCAGATTCAATCCTCATGGATGTTTTGTTGAGGATATGAAAAATAATGGTCGCTTGATAGCAAAAGGAAAGAAGAAAGGCAGGATGTTTACGCTAGATGCGGACATGCCTGAATTGAGTGCAGCAATGTTTGCACATGGGACCGGTGTAGTTACAGATATTGATATCTGGCATAAACGCATTGGTCATGTTAATGTACAGCGACTTAAATCAATGCAGGCCCAAAATATTGTTGCAGGATTGCCTAAATTCAAGGTTACATAAATGCATAAGGTGTGTGAAGCCTGTCAATTTGGAAAACAGGCAAGGAAACCATTTCCTAAGCATGTTCAAGAGAGTAAAAAGCCATTGGAATTAATCCACTCTGATGTGTGGACTACTAAAGCTGCATCTATTGGAGGCTGTCACTATTTTGTCACATTTATTAATGACTTCAGCAGAAAACTTTGGGTGTATTTTATGAAAAAGAAAAGTGAAGTGTTTGGGCACTTCAAAGCTTTTAAAGCTATGGTTGAAAAAGAAACACGCCTGCAAATAAAATGCCTAAGGTCAGATGGAGGGGGAGAGTACCTCTCAAATGAGTTTGCAAGGTTCATGCAGGAGCATAGCATTGCCTAGCCTCCATCTTGCCGTAAAAGAAAGACTCACAAAACATGTGTTAGCTGAACAGCTAGTCGGCCTCAAAAAGTTAGAAGAGACAAGGTTGCATGTAGTCTACTCTCTCCAGGTAGAAAAGGCCCGATGTAAAAAGTGGTTCAACCACAACCTCAAGAACAAGGACTTGGCAAAAGGAGATTCAGCACTCCTATAGAGTGTCCGCAATACCAAATGTAAGCTTAAGTATCGAGGTATGGGTCCTTACCATGTTCTAGCCGACCCATGTTCTAGCCGACCACTTATTGAGGATCCCAAATGGTGAGGCCCCAACGAGAGCAGAAGATGATGTCCCCGATGCTTCTCTCTTCTTCCTCAATGTCATTCCTGAATGGGCTACCAAAATCAGCCACTACTTGGCCAACGGACTACCCCTAGGCTAGGACCTTAAGAAGGATAGAGCCCTTAAACTCATTAAGGATGCAGTCCCTAGGCCGTCTAGTGTCTACCAAAGAAACCACCCCCCATTCTTGTACTACAATGGCTTGATTAGCTAACTCATATGCCCTTTGATTTTCTTTTCTGTTTATATGAACAAACTTGCAAAAATCAAACTGACTACATAGTGCCATAGTCTTTTGATTAAGTTCCTTCAAATGAGGACTTCTTGTCTTGTAGTGCCCTTGCTTTTGCTTTATAATAAGCTGAGAATCTCCTCTTACTACCAATTCTTTAACTTGCCTTTGAAGACAACCCTCCAAACCAAGAATCAAAGCATTATACTTAGCTACATTGTTAGTTGTCATACCTAGAAGCTCTTGTCCTCTTGCCCACACCTCTTGACCTTCAGAATTCATCAAGACTATACCCCGGGATCCTTGTTGGCATGAAGGACTAAAAGCCCCATCAAAATACAAGACTCGGGGGGGTCACTCATCATATGTAACCCTATCACGTGAGTTCAACAGAAGGATATTTTTTATTTCTAAAATTTACAGAAATAAATATACATAAGGGACTATTTAAAATAGTTTTGAGAAAAATTTACAGATTTGTATAGAAAAGGGGTACATTTTATTAATGAAAAATTTACAGATAAGGGATTTTAGAAATAGGCCTTGAACGCACGTGGTATAGAGGGTTTATACATAGTGACCCCCCCGAGATACAAGACAAAAGCTATTGGTGGTCTCTCCCTTTCATCATTGATGTCCTGCTTATATTTCTTTTCTTCTCCTAGATCCTCCCGTCCTGTGAGCAATCTGGCATAGTGGACCTAGTGGTATTTTCAGTGACAAAAGAGAAAGAGAACTCTTGAAGCTCTGACAACGATTTTGCAAATCTCCCCCCAGCATTAGGCTTGCAAACTAGATATGCTAATATAGACTGAGAGGTAAGGAAGGAAAATGGCTAAGGTAATAAATAGGAGCGAATCTTTTTGACTGAAAACACCAAAGAGACGGCTTGCTGCTCCATTTCTTCATACCTTGTTTCCACCTCTATAAGCTGTCGGCTTGCATAATACATGGGTCGCATTCTACCTGCCTCTCCTTTTTGTAGCAATACATCACCAATTGAATGCAAAGATACACTTGGATTAACATAAAATTCTTGAGACCAATCAGGGGGCTTCAATATTGGGCCCTTACTCATGGTCTCCTTAAGTTGCTGAAAAGACTCTTTTTGCTCCACACCCCATTGGAAAGAAACTCCTTTTCTTGTCAACAAGTTCATGGGATGCACTATCTCTATTAAATCATCAAAAAACATTGATAATACTTACTTTTTCCTAGAATTCTGTGAACACCAGTGACACTCTCAGGAGTTGGCAATGCCATGATTTCTTGAACCTTGTCAGGATCCATTTGGAGGCCTTCTTCAGACACAATATGCCCAACAAGACTACTTTTGTTTGAGCCAAATGACACTTGCTAGGATTTAGACACCCTTTTGCTTCATCAATCCTAGCTAAGGCCATCTTTAACTTCTCCATGTGATCTATGTGCCGAGCATGAATGCAAAAATCATCAAAAAACACCCTTATGAACTTTCCCAAGTAAGGCTCGAGCACTTGACTCATGAACCTTTGAAATGTAGCTGGTGCATTGGTCAACCCAAAAGGCATCATTCTATATAAGCAAAAACTCCCCAAGGTGTGACAAATGATGTTTTCTTTTGATCTTCTCCCAAATACGAATTTGAAAGTACTTAGAATACCCATCACATATAGAATACATCTCATGCCCTAATACTTGGTCTAGTATTTCATCTTGGAATGCCAAAGGAAAATGATCCCTCTTAGTGCATGCATTCAAAGGATGAAAGTCCACACAAACCTACCACTTATTTTCTTTCTTTGGTGTGACAACTACAAAAGATATCCATTCTGAATCATCAACACAAAAGATGAATCCTGCTTCAAGTAGTTGTGTTACCTCTTTCTTTAGTGCCTCAGCTTGGATCACCACCAATCGCCTTAAGTGTTTCACAACTGGCTTGCTTTCTAGCTTCAACTCAATCTTCTGCTCCACAAGAAAGACTGGTCGAACCTGTATGAATAGCTTGTTGCAAAGAGACATGGAAAATCATCTAACATATCCAAGTACTGGAGCTTCTCACTACCTGATAAAGAATCACCAAGAAGCTCTTCATTGCGTTGGTGTTGTTTAGTATGCTCCACATCCTCCACATGAAGTGTCTCTATAGGATCTTCTTACACCACCACCCTGTTCCCTCCTGACTCATCTCAATTAGCACCAAGACAAAGACCAAAGGCCACTCCTTCCACCTCACCCTCTGAGTTGGACTCCTCGGAGCTACACCCTGTCTCTTCTTCTTCATTAGTTAAGTCAGAGCTCAAACTCTCTGATGTTGAAGACTCCTCCTTGACAACTTCCGCTTTGTGACTTTTGATGTTGTAGCGCACCTTCTTATCATTTTTGTGCAAAATCAATTCTGCAGTATCCCACTTTTGAACAGCCTTCACCTTGCGTAGCCAAGGCTTTCCCAAAATCAATGGATAGGCATGTGCATCTGGCTTGGTAGGGATCACCTGAAAAGTAGCCGGCACAGAAATTCCACATACATCTAGTTCTAGATTCTTCACAACTTCAAAGGTCTTAACCCTAGTGTTATCAGAGCCAATTTGATGTGATAAGGAGAGGTAGTACTAGAGTATTTTAAATTAGCATCTATCATGGTCTTCTCACTCATGACATTAATCGATGCACCTCCATCAATGTATACATTAGAAATCACTTGACCATCAATGATCACATCAACCATAGGTACATCATCAACAACATCTATATCTACCTTTTGAACAATAGGAATGGCACTTTTCTTTTTTTTCTTCTTTGACACTCTTATGATTGCTAGCTTTCTCCATTATTTCCGTAGTTCTGGAGACAAAGCAAGTAATTGACCAAAGGTGATATGAGCTTTCTTTTCTTTAAGGTCGGACAACAAGTCATAGCTTCCAATGCCTTGTCCTAAAGGAAAGTCTGACTAGCTAATTCTCCCTCTAGATGCCTTCTTTTTCTTACTACGGCATTCCTCTTCCAGATGTTCCTCATCTACTTCTCCCTTGCTTTCTTCTTCATATTTTGCTTTACCACGCCCACGTGTAGCCATCATTACCTCTCTTTCCTCATCCCTTGAAGAAGCTTCTAACAAGGATACTTGTTTTTCTTCTTTCTTTCTCAATCTAGGACACTCGGGGTGATAGTGACCTTTTTCATTACATTCAAAGAAAGTGACCCCACTCTTATCTCGAGGCCTATCCTCACTCTTTCATGCTCTAGGTTGTTGTGCATTAACCAAATGCAATTTCAAATCAGCAAACTCTGCCATCAATTGGGAGATATTATGTTCTAACTTAGAGGACTTTGGTACCTGAGGAGTGCCCATTACCTCCACCTTAGAAGTTGCAGTTGTTGAAGACACAAAAGAGGATTCGATCTTTAGAGAAGCTTCTTCCTTGGTCGCAATGTGAACTGCCTCCATGTATGTTGTTGGATCTTTACTAACTACTTTTGAGTGAAGAAGAGGCTCGAAAGCCATATCAAATTTTCTCATCTTTAAGTTCTCCATCCCTGAGAGACTTTGAGAGGCCGATGATGTAGATGCCACAACTCACAAAGCTGCCCTTTACTACTTTGTCCATAAAGTTTCATATCGGATTGCCAACGTAGAGACCATCTCACCCTCTCCTTGATACAACCGATCCAACTGCAACATCAAAGCATTTGGCGACTCCATTGTCCCAAATCTATATTTCATTGCAGCCACCACTTGGTCCTAGTCCTCCTTGGTAGAGTCGGCAAGGCCTTATGCCTACTCAAGGCTACATCTTCAAGAAAATCAGGCAAAATCTCCACCTGATCCTTCATGGACCGTCCAAAAAGCCAGCATCCTTGAACAAAATCTCAAAGATAAGACTCCGGGTCTTCCCCTTGGGTCCCTCGAAACACAGGAATTTTCATCATGATGAAACACAAAAAGGAAACACCAAGATCCAAATAATATCCCAAACAAGATCCCACAGAGCCTTAGTATACCAAGACCAACCTATTATGCATAACCACTTGTTGAAAACCCTCCACAATGTGGTCCTCAATAAAATCTTCAAAAATAAGTGATCAACCAGCACCATGAAAACATTGTGTATACATCAATTCAAGAATCACCCTTGTCACAATTAGAAGTGCACATAACAGCTTCAAGATATTGTACTCTTCATCATTTGCATAGCAAAAGAAGTTGAAAGCATTGAGAATCACCACTCCACTGTTATAGTCAAAAACTACCCAAAGACTCAACTCTTCTTCACACCAACCTGCTAGTGCATGAAACAATCTCCAATCTATCATTGTGCCTACTACTGGCGTTGTCAATTCACCAATATATTCAAGAGTGCAAACATAAATAATATGATCATGATGACCGTGTGAATAGCTTGAGCATCACCTTCACAATCTTCTAGTTCTCTTAAACGGGTTGCAATCTCTTCTAACGGAGTTCTTCCAGGCATCTTCTTTATCACATCAGAAAACACATGCCTATATTAGGCATAACATGCAATCAAGTACACCCAAGACCATTTAGTAAGGTGTGATGAATCCAATACCAAACGTAACTAGTGTCTCCACCAAAAGATGTGACATGAAGTTGGGGGAAATAAACTTCACGCACCTCTTCACTTCCTACTGCTTTCAAATTGAGTCATAGAGATATTGATCACTGGGAAAATGACATCAAAAAGAAACTTTTATACCAAGAGACCACACCATACTTTCCTCCCTTAGATGAGAATGAAGATGGTAACATCCCAAGTAATGTTGTACTCAACCATAGGGAGAAGGAAAGGATCAGTGGAGGCCATAATCTCAGCAAGCCAACGATCTGTGCCAAATTGAAGAGCAATACGTTGTTGAAAGAAGATCTTGTGGGTGAACATGACATGACTTGATATATATCGAGGAGATTGAAGGGGCTGATTACGTCAGATGGGTAGGTTTCAAGGAAACATTGCACCTCCTTCGTAGACACCTTTACATAGCTCAAAACACTCTCCAAACTATCATAAGACACAGAGACCCATAACTTTCAGCCAAGACATGATATAAAATATTCAAACACATGTCCAAATGCATCTTGAAATGGGTTCGCTCTAATATAAGTTTCATAAGAAACAGAGAAGAGGTGAGAAAGATATGGGCAGTTTACTGGATGGGGTTAAAAATTGTTTGAAAAAGAAATAGTCACACACAAAGAGTAATAGATTTTTGGTTTGAAATATAATACAATAAACTGAAGATATAAGATGATGCTCCTTGAAGAGAGCTTGCATTGATATAAGTTTTGTCCGAATCGGAGCACCGAGCAAAAAGTTATGAGCAAAAGATTGATAGGGGGTCAGATTGTCATTTAAAAAACGTACTCCTTCTATTGGTGACTTGGGAGAATACTACGTTTATGGTTAGACTTAATCAATGATCCAAGTCCCATAGAGGTCACCTAGGAGGAAAGGAAGAGCTCCCTTTGTGGCTTGGGAAATAGATAAACCATGTATGCACAATAAGCGGCCGAATAAACCACACTTTTGAGCACTTTGGAAGAGAAAGCAATGGAAAAAAAGGGAAGAGACACTCAAGAGAGAGAACATGAAGTGACCTTCATGTTGGGATATCTCAAGGTGTATGCCTCAAGCACACCTTGGTTTCTATGTGTGAGTGCTAGAGGCACAGTTAGGTGCCCACAAGCACAGTTAGGTGGTGGAGAGCCACATAGGATGATTGAGAAAATCTAGGAGCAGATTGAGGAGATGATTGTGGAGCTCTGAAGTCATCAGTGATGTCAGTGAGCATGTATGAGGTGCCTACTTAAGGACCTCACTCTTCTTCATTCCATAATGCAAATAATGCAAGTATTCTGAGTTTGTATTCACTCTTTGCTTTCCTTTCAGCTTACCAACATGGTATCAGAGCCCTTTGATCCCCCTTGAGCCCATTTTTGCCACATCATCATCTTCTTCTTCATCTTCTTCTTCACCATCTCTCCCTCTTCTTCCCAAAGTTTGATTAAGCTTGTTCTCCTCCGGTTCTCAACCATTTCCCACGTCCTTCCTGCTGGAGATCCACCTCAAAGGGGCAAAACCTTGGCTGAAAGAAATCAGAGAAAGCCGCGCCCGTTTCGTCGCCATTACACGAAAATCATCAACTTTTTCTTCTGTGTTTTCTCTCAGCACACTTCATCTTCCTCTAATTCCTTTCCGGGGTAGATTCTCCATGCCTTGGGCTATCCTGTGCTGAAATCTGAGCAGCAATGGCTGCATATTCAAGGAGAAATTAGTGAAAAACCAGTCGACTTTGAAGGGGCAAGCTATGGAGTTCTAACGCGTTTTTGCACCTCTTCTTCCCAGAGGATCTTCTGTGGTATAACAGCTCTCTTTTGCCTTAAAAACCCCCTTTTCCTTTTCTCTGAAGAGTAAGCTACAAGCCCTCCAAGTTTAGCCCTTTGGTTTTGACAGTTTTGACAAGTTTTTGAAGAAGATGCTACATAAGATGCTATTCTAGCATTTCTGGTTTTTTAAAACTTTCAATAACATTAGTACAAGTGTGGCTTCAGTTTTGCTTTGAATTGCTAGACCTAGTTTTGATTGGAAATTATTCATTTTAGCCACCTCTGTGAAGCATGTAAGTGAAAGCATCATTGATCGAAATTTGGTCACAAGACTTTGCTACATTAAATGCTTATATTTTGAAGCATTTCAGTTGTTATTCTAAGCCCTGTAAGAGAGAAGACACTGTCCAATACCTGGGTTAGACCCTCTCATGGCTTGCTTATGCAAAATATGTGAAAAGCCAAAACATAAAGCAATGTCTTGTTATGCTACAAAGGATGAAAATGCCAACCTGACTTCCTTGTTGAAGATTGCCAAAACAATGGTTGCCAAAAAGGAAGCAACTACAAAGCCAGAGATCTACCCTCTCATGGCACTTTTATTTGACTCCAAGTACAAGAAAAAGATGAAGGTCAGATACCTAAGATATGCTTCTCTACACAACTATAGAGATGACAAGATAATTGTTCTCTTGAAGGATATGATTTTCAAATCCACTTGTTCTATCATAGTACCATCTTATAAGGCACTAGACACTGCCCATGTGGTAAGACCTTGCATTGACATGGATATTTTGCCTCCACAAGATGAGGCATCCTTTGAAGATTATGCATTTTAAATCATCTCTATGTATGCTCCAAATCTCTCTTTTTATGTCAAGGTACTCAACTTGGATAGTCCTCCAAAATGAATGAAAATAAACTATTGTGTTTTGTGTGTTTTGTAAACACCTCTGGTCACCTTATGATGTAGGCCATGTGTATGTTTTGCTCCATGGTACCTCCTGCAGACATTGTGTGCATGTACATGCATGGGAGATAACCATTGGAAGGTCTTTTTTTGTATCCCGTTCTGTTTACCTTACACCCATGGGAACCCTTGCTAGCATGAGAACCTAGCCATAGATTTATCCTTGACCACCATGAGATGGCATGAGAAACTATGAGACCAGATGTATCCTTGACATAGCCTGAGGCATTCCCTTGAGGGGGGGTATGTTGGGATATCTCAAGGTGTATACCTCAGGCACACCTTGGTTTCTATGTGTGAGTGCTAGAGGCACAGTTAGGTGCCCACAAGCACAGTTAGGTGGTGGAGAGCCACATAGGATGATTGAGACAATCTAGGAGAAGATTGAGGAGATGATTGTGGAGCTCTGAAGTCATCAGTGATGTCAGTGAGCATGTATGAGGTGCCTACTTAAGGACCTCACTCTTCTTCATTCGGTAATGCAAATAATGCAAGTATTCTGAGTTTGTGTTCACTCTTTGCTTTCCTTTCAGCTTACCAACACTTCATTACCAATAGAGTGAGACTCCACTATAATGCAACTCAAAATACTATCAACACAAGGGAGAAGAAGAGGTTTCATACATACAAGAGGGAGCAGAAGCTGCAAGACTACTCATAGAGAGAGAATAGACTAGAGAGAGATGGACTCAAGAGTCTACGTAAAAGAATATCTACAAGAGGGAGAGAAGGCTCATGGAAGAGGCTTGAGGAGACTAGAGCTACATCAACATGAGGCCTAATGGTGGAAGAGATGTTAAACAAGGGAGAGGAGGCTCTCTTATGTAGACTCTTGAGTCCATCTCTCTCTAATTCATTCTCTCTCTATGAGTAGTCTTGGAGCTTCCGCTCCCTCTTTTTGCAAAGTATTTTGAGCTAATTGTAAAGGTATCTATGAAGGAGGTGCAATGTTTCCTCAGAACCTACCCATCCGACCCAATCAGCCCTGCAGACTCCTTGATATGTATCAGTTCATGTCATGTTGAGCCGCAAGATCTTCTTTCAACAAGGTATCGCTCTTCTCTTTGGTGCAAACTGGCTTGCTGACATTATGGCCTCCGCTGATCCTTTCCTTCTCCCTATGCTTGAGTACAACATCACTTGGGATGTTACCATCTTCATTTTCATATAAGGGAGGATAATATGGTGTGGTCTCTTGGTATAAAAGCTTCTTTTTAATGTCCCTTTCCCAATGATGAATATCTCTATCACACTCAGTTCGAAAGTAGCAGGAAGTGAAGAGGTGCATGAAGTTTATTACCCCCAACTTCATGTTAGAGTACCGAGCCGGTTCGTAGCCATGATGGTATCCTGCCGATTGTCACCAACGAACTACCCTGTTGACCATCACCAACAAACTACCCTGCCGACTGTCGCCATCGAAGTACTCGACGAACCACCGTGATCACAATATCCCATTGCTCGATGCCAAAGATAGACACCACCACTCGTCGCCATTTCAAATCCCACCGCCTCGTCGTCATTGAGTACCATGCCAGTCGCGGCCTTGGCCACATCCCACCGACCACCACCATCGAGTTTCAATGCCGACTGTCGCCATTGAGTTTTATCACCAACCACTTCCATTGAGTTCAGCACTGACCGTCACCATACCCGTATCCTGCGAGTCAGGGGGAAATCTATAAAACTAGGCTTACCTTGCTAGGTTGTCACCATATCTCTTACCCTAAAAGTCTTGCAAAATTTGCCCAGATTTCTGACAATTTCCCGCCCCTTCTACTACAATCCAAACAGCAAAGTTTATGTCCTCCTGCTCTTCCTCATCCACCGATTCCCTCATCACTCAATTTCCCTTCCTGTTTGCAATGGATTTCGAACACAACTTCTTCAAGTTTGAAGTGGGGGCCTGGAATTCCACCATCGCCCTAACCTAGAGGCCACTGGCCCATCGAATTCCCAAAGCACTCGTTTTGCCATAATCTGTATGTCGGCCGAGATACCCTTGGAAGACTTAAAAGGTGAAGAAACTTCCACCAGGCATGCCACTCAAGAAGATCCACCTACGGTAAGCACACCTCCCATGAGGACATGAAAGCACACCCCGATGCCAACCGTATGCGAGTACAAAATCATGCGTTTACAAGCACACTCACCACTGGGAGAAGCATGGCTGCAAGAGCTAAATGCTTGTGTGATACACTCACACTTCGCATACGAGGGCCACGACTACACCCTCCATTACCATACAGCAGCAGCATATGCCACTCTCTAGGACCTCAAAGTCGTGGAGGCATTCAACTTTTTAGGCTTGTGGAGGATAGCCGCCCATCTCTCATGCCACCTGGACATGACACTGCTGGCAGAATTTGCTCAAGACATACGACAGCAACATCAACATTGGTGTCCTGCATGATGTAGTAGGTAGTCCCCACCACTACTAGATCCCCATAACATTGGTGTTGTGCGTGATGCAGTAGGCAATCCCCACCACTACCATATCAATCAAGACACCGTCCAAGCAGCCTTCAACCTGCCACTGGTTGAAGACAAGTACTCCAAGCAGAAGAAAAAGCTTGAAGCTATCAAAACGGTCTGTCACTATACGATCACCACAAGTGCAGGGGCCGCATCTAGTTCACCACCATCTACAAGCCCAAAGTAGAGCAACCAGCAAGATCCTTGCAATGGCTCACTCAAGTTAAGCACATGGACCATCATCAATCCATTGTGCCCAATATCTTGTTGTGAATGGTGAACTTCCAAGAGACAAACTGGGCAGACTACTTTTGTAGCCAGATGCGCGATGATCTCGGCACCCACGGGGATGTTATCATCGGCAATCCCATGTTGTACATGCTGGTCCTCTATTACTTAAGGAGTCAGCATCCACCAGTCAGATTCGGCCTCGCAGAGAAATCCGCCACTGGCCTAGTACAGATCGAGTAAGAAAAAACAGAGGTGAGGCCCAAGAGAGCAAGGACAATGCCAAGTGTCAATCCAGTAACTCGTGCAACTAGAAACAAGTCAACTACTCAACCAATATGAGGACTGCCAGTTGCACGAATTCATGCAACAACAACTGTGCCTCAAATGGGTGGATCCTCAAGATAAGGAAAAACATGTTCAAGGAGGGCCTATTCTCATTGATGACCTCTAGGATGATGAGCCAATTGAAATTGGCCTCTATACAGGAGTCGAAACTATGCCGACAACCCCTGTTGCACCCTACGTCTCAGGCTCCACACCCCCTCAGAAGACAACATCGTTCGCCATCGGTACCTCTTCCACTCCATGGGCAGGCCTAGTGGAGGCCATACAATTTTGTAGTAGGCACTAGTATAGGGCAATGGGTGGCCATAGCTACATGATGGAAGAGCAATTGTCACGTGCAAACGTGATGGAGCTGAACCTCTTTGAAGCCATGGAACAACTGCCCCAGTTTGCTTGCACGATCTTACAGAGGAGGCATGAGCAAGCCTCACAACTCTCCCCCAGTCTCATCCAAGCCCAGCTCTCTACGCATGAAAGCCAATCGACAATGGTCTCGCAGCCCAGGAAACAGGCCATGCCGCAATACATACGAGCTGAAGAATACTGGGCCAAGGTGAAATAGCTCACGCTCACTATTATGAGGGTCAAGGATGACCTCTCCACTAGTGAACCCTTCGTCCAAATGCTCATGGACTAGGTGGACAAGGCAGAATCAACTCTGTGCACAACACTGGAGCAGGAGGCAGAGGCATAGCAATGGTATGCGCGCTCACACAGGAGTCCCACGACCAACAAATCCACTCGTTATAGGATATCTTAGCACAAGAGGGGAACCTAATAGTCTCCCTCCAAGAAGAAATCAAAAGCCAGTGCGCCACTGGCCAATCTAAGGAGTCAAGATTGGAAGATCGTGAGCAACAGGAGTTCTGGATATATAGGCAGGTGTCTGCACAATTAGCCACATACACACTTGCACCATGCACAATCGCCCAAACCCTTCAAATGCACTTTGACGCACTCTGCACACAAAATCTCATCTTCCACCTAGACCTTAATACTCCACTTCCTCCTAACGCCCTCTAGACTATTCTTCACCATAATCCTGACCACTATCATCCCATCATAGCCATGCCATATTTCTCTCTTGATCTTCACCTTCAGCCCACATCTCTGTCTCTTCTCCACCCCTCCGATCTCCAAACACTATCCACCCATCCCATCCTTCTTAATTTTCAAGCCTGGTGTTGCATCATCACTGAGTCCCTTAATTATCCTACAGATGATGAAGTGATGCAACTCGCAAAGCTTGAGGAACTCATGCCATAGGTCTACACTCTCGAAAGTTTGCATGCAGACATCAATTAGATGCAGAGCTACGGCTAATGGGCCTCAGCCGTCCAATCTCAAGGGCACCTTGTGGCCTACCAGTCCACAACCTACCAACCCCTCGGAATAATAATCCTCTTTAATAGGGTGCTACAGGCTCTCCAAGACTCACTTGAGTCCTTGGTGAGCAATTTTGAAACAATTCACGTAGCCTACCCAGAGGAAGTCACCAAGGAAGAGGGAATTAATGCAATCACCATCTTTAATACTACCATCCCCTTGTAGAATTCTGCCACCGTCTCCTCTAGGTCCCGCCCTACCCACCTAACAAGTTTCCCACCCTCCCCTCCCTCGCACAACACTACCCGAGTACTTGTCTAATGCCTCTAACACCACGATTTCATAGCATGGACCCTCCAAGTCCATCTCCTCCAACGCTCCAGTTGACCTTCCTGATGAAGCTTTCAACATGCTGCTCAAAGCAGCAAATTTGTACAAAGAGTTGACGCATCAACTCCTGGGCACAACGGGGCCGGAGCCCATGCCACTTGCCGATGATGACGCTCCGCCATCCCTGCCTTCTCCCCCTAAAGATGTCCATTGGTGCCCGGACTTACAATCCTTTTAGGAGCTACTAGATAGCGCACTAATGCACCACTGGAAGCACTAGCTTGAGGGCTCACACCTCCACCTCTACGAAATTCTTGAGGTGTGCACCCTCACACATTTCATTGCGTAGTCATTCAACGATTGGTGATGCGTGCATCCCAAGTGCACCAAAGGAGGATAGAGCCTTGCTCCCGATGTCCCAATCCCCGTGGCCGATACAGATGCTGGTCTTCAGATGTTGGTCTGCAGCCAAATTGGTGGCTCCCCTTCTTAAAGCTAGAGAAATTTTGGTGCTACTATTGTAGCGTGCCCATCGATCATCAAGTCCACCCAGTCTACATGCCCATGGAATGACGATGGACTTGGGCCCAGGAACCCAATGTGTTGTACAATTTTCCCAAGTACAACTTTCCCAAAGAAATGATGCAGGAGGGATTTTGCTTCCTCCTCTAATCATTCAATGACACATATGGCTCAGTGCTAGATCCTACCATCATCACCACCGTCCATTTCAACCGCCTTGTCCTCTTTCTCCTTTGCGATCTTCCCGTAGCCGCCCCATCAACAATGATTGCATCCATAATCGGAACAACCAGATTGTCTTCAACCCTGACTTCAACCCAATTCCAGGACCTCTGCCTCTACCTCTGTGTCCACAATCTCCATGGGCATCACCTCTGCACTTATGAGGATATACATGCCACACATTTTTGGAAGTACCGCACGTATCTCACTCACCTCACATCACAACAGTTGGACCACTATGCCATCCTCTAGTCAATCCTCACATCACAATAGCTAAACCGCTACGCCATCCTCAAGTTAGTCCTCACCACCACCAACTCCTCCAGTGCAGCTGAGGACAGATCAGCAATAGGAAAGGGGGCATGTTAACATCCACACAATATAGCCACTGAATGCAGTGAGTAAAGGTGACCAAGCCAAATGATCTACTTCAACTAACAAGCTCAAGGGAGTTTCATACCCAAGTACACCCACTACACCAAAGTTAGTGATTACAAGCAATGTGCACACGGAAGGAGTATAGCTAAACTTTGGGATTTTGATCCCCAAATACTGAAAGTCCGCTCAAAAGTCCAAGGATTCAAGGATTCTAGGCACATGCTGTATGTTCTAGCGACCACCACCAAGAACAAGGAGATGCACACTTCAGGTCCACGTCCATGGAAGTACAAGGAGCGCAAGCGACGTGCACTCTTCAGCTCCACATCCAAGGAAATAGCCACACCAACAAAAATAGCCATGAAAGGAGTACAGCTCAAACTCAGGTAGTTTGATCCCCAAATATTCCAAAGCAAAGGCTTTTAGGCAACGTGCAAGGTTGTCGTGGGGTGTCTTGCGGAAGTTAGGCCTCGCCACTCCAAGTTTTGAGCCTAGTTCATGGGGTTCAAACCACGGATAGGTGAAGGTGTGAGGGAGCTCAAGGAGTTTGAGCCCCAAACCACCTAAGCCTAGGAGGCACGAGGCTAGCACAAGCGCTATTTGGGAGCCGGTTAGGAACACCTCCTAATGCCAGGCTTGTCCCAAGCACTTTACTATGGTTAACACAAGCGTTATTTCTGCTAGTAGGGAGAGATGGTAAGTATAGCAATATGCCTTGGCACCCTATGGGCCCAAGAGCCCTTGGTTGTAAAGTGAGGAAGAGTGCTTAAAAGGAAAAGGGTTGGCCCTCCCTTCAAAAGGTGACTTGTATGAAAGGCCAAAAGGTTGACTTTGGTCTTCATTGTTGTTTGCACCAAGTTGAATACAAGCTCCCTCTTCTCTTCCAAGAGAGTGTTTTGGGTTTCTCTTGTTTCCTTCATAGTTCCTTTGTGGTTTTCACTCTATCCCCCTTCACTCCCTTCCCTTCTTCCCCTCCTCCTCCCTCCTTCTCCCTGCCTTCTTGCTCTCCCCTTCCCTCTTCCTCTTCCCTCTTCCTCGTGTGAAACCACATTGCAATAATCCAGAGGCTGCTTGCGTGACACTTGCGGACAACTCGTGCTATGCATTGCTCCCACCAGGAGTAGCTAGGAGTGGAGACTCCGTCAGCATATCTTCAACATCCCTATGACACATGAGTCACCATCGAGACCCACTATAGTGATTCAACTAAACCAGCCTATGGCTGCATGATGGTCCAACCACTAGGCTGGTTTAGGACAATCACATTTAGTCCAAGCCTAGTTTAAGAAATGAAACAAGTAAACTATCCCAAAGCTCAATCACAAACAACCACCGAGCTAGTTTAGGCACCACTGACTTGTGTTGTATCTAGCATGTGTATGATGTGCTCCTCAAACACCTTGCATCCCTTCTCTGCTTCTTACAGATGTCCTTTCTATTTGGAGAAACTCTCATATTTTCATGCCAAAACATCATCACTGTAGTAATGACTTCCGCATTTAGATTGTCTCTCCTTTTCTTGCATTCTGTTGAAGCCCACAGACTTCTCAGATCGAGATGATTGTGCATTGCTTCTGCTCTACGTTCAACCATTGGAGCCACGTTAGTCCTTCTAATTGACAACATCTTTGACATTGTGTGCCCAAGCCATTTCTCCTTTGTTTCAGGGGACACCAACATAGCTAATGTTTTCCTCTTTGCAGCTAGTTGATCTAAGCTGGGCACCCCTTTCACTTTTTGTAAGCCATTTCTTAGGTTAGAGAGCATCGCCTCTTGGGCATGCATCTCTCGAGGTGTTGGTAGGGTTGTTACTCTATGAACTTTAGGATGCAGGCTAAAGCTTGTGAATACTCAAGACTGGTAATCACCTGAATGGCCTAATGTTGCTGCCTCGAATGCTCCCACCAATCATGCACCACAACTCGTGTTCTTCACTCCGATGGCAATGATCAAATGCGTGCATCTGGAACCGCTTCTTGCTACTGCTCTGTAAGGAGTCTTCTTTGTTCTCATTGTTTCTCCATTCGCATATGCTACAAAAGTGTCTTCTATTGCTGATTTGATACCATGCCAGCACTTTTCTTGGCCCACACTCTGTTCCTTGTGCCTTTACTTGGCTTTCCTGTCTCTCGCAGCCTCTGTCTGTTTCTCTTGCAACCATGGCGAGCTGCATATTTCCATTGATGCCATGGCCACGATCAGTCTAGAATAGACCCAAAAAAGCTAGCTAGTGAGGCAAGCAAAGAATAGAAGACAACTTACCCGAAAGAAGACAATGGCAAACCAAAGTCTACGCAAGGTCACATCGACATGTGTACGGGTTGTAGGGCGTTCGTAGGGCGGGGGTAGGTTGCAGGTACTTAATCTTTCAAGATTTGATGGGCGAGTGATCTGAAAATTCAAAATTCACAAGAGTAGAAAAATTTTAGCCCTCAGTTTTTCCCCTTTGACGATACACGTCTGCAGAATTGGATATCCCAAACAAGTGCAATGTGGCCTAAAATGCTTGAAAACACAAATAGGCCAAAGGGCATGCTGTCAGGTTTGATGCTATGTATTATTAAATGCAATGACCTTTGGGATGCTTATGAGCCATATAGCAAGCAAGTGCATGGAAAAAGAAACAATTCAAAATTGTAAATAGTGTTTGATTTATTAAAATATCTTTGCACATGCACAAATTGCACTTTTCCAACTTCCTCCATTTTAGAGTGAATCTAGATACCAATACCAATAACTATCAATGTTTTAAGACCACCATGCACTAGTCCCAATAGTTTGGATTCCAAATTTTCAATCCGTTTTGGTTTTCAACAAATCAAAAGAAAGTTATGGAGCGTGCCCTCAAATGGGTATGCATCACTTTAGCATAACATTAGAGGCCCATTCACCCATGCATAATGATCTCATTTAGGTGTATCCTTTGGTTGAAGAGAAGCTCATGTAGTGTACTTTATAATGATTACTTGTTTGCATGTATGTATAGAACAAAATTTTGATATTTTTGAATAAATTGCTATACCCTATAGTCTTCAGGATGCATGCTTCACATGCAACATAGCACTTGTAATGCTTTAATGGTCTTGTTCCAAATCCTTATTCCATAATTTTTTGCTCTCATGTTTAAGTTGGAATGTGTACTACAACTTGAAGACAAAGTTTTTCGAAATCTGTTGAGCAATGCACAAGCTATGGGTCATGCATTATACCCATACACAAAAAAGTCCCTTAACCTCACCAAAAATGACTATACCCAAGCAAACAATGACCCACTAAGTGGAGCTAATGTAATGTTAAGTGAGTTAATGTGAATTAAGTGGAATAAGTGGAGCTAATGTAATGTTTAATGTGCATTAAGTGCATAATGTGGATTACTGTAGTTTAAGTGGTTGGAATTGATTAAGTGATTTAATGTGAATTAAGTGGTTTAAGTAATATAATTGAATGAAGTGGTTTAAGTGGTATAATTTGGTTAAGTGGACAGGGTGGTTTAAGTGAGCTGCATTGTTTAAGTGGTTCAAGTGGACTACGTGGTTTAAGTGGACTAAGTGGTATAAATGATTTAAGTGGTTTTAGTGGATTAGGTGGACTTGTTAAGTTAATGCATAAATGTTGAAAAATGCACTTGTAAAGTTAATGCAGAAATGTTAACTCTATAGTCAATTATTATCCACCAGCAATTCTCATTATAGCAGCTTCGCTTGTTGCCCTTATATATAGCCGTGACATTAAAACCTTGCAACAATCATAGATTCCCAAAGCAAAATACTAAATCTACAGCTCTGGATGGCTTTAAAAGATTGTCTCTTAGAATGAATAAAATTGTATGCACTCCAATTTTGCTCACATGGACCCAATGATGCAGCAACAGAGATCACATAAGTTGCAACATATTGCAAATCCAATGTCTCTCCACCATATTCCTTCTACCAAGTAGGTGCGATCGTCATCTTAATAGCATCAAGATTCCAGGGATCTTCAAAAGAGCCTTAACGGTTCTTATACCTCACTCATTGTTGGTAGGCCAATTTGCCTTGATCTCTCGGAAGCAAGTTCTTGCAAACCTCTCAAAAGTTACTTATGACTTTAGGATTATGTAATTGAGCATGCATTTGATATTGTGGATGTACTGCAAATGCAGCTCCATGCAAAGGAGTGTGAATTTGCTTCCATCTCTTATCGTCCAAATATACCACTTGTTGCTTTTCCCTAGGAGCAAAGCACACGAATTATTTAACATGTCATATTGCTTCAGACACCTTCCACTTTACCCATAACAAAGGCATCAGCGTCGACCACCCTCAACACTATCACAAATGGCTCCACACCTTCTTTTATTCTTTCTACATTTTTCCAAAATAATGATGATTATACAAGATGTACACATATACTGCCTGGTATTGCATATTGCATCTTTTTCTCGAGCCAATTTGCCCATCGTCTATCAACAGTATCAAGCTTGATGCACTTCCAACAATCTAGCAAGAACTAGAAAAGAAGTTGCAAATCTAGTTTAACAAAATTTCCTTAGTTTCTTTACAGAGTGCTCTCTAAATACTGCATACAAGTATTGATGGCTCTTTATAAAACTCACTATGGCATTAGCAACTTGTAGCACTGGTTGCAAAAATAGCAATTGTCTAATATCCTCAACAATAAGTCGAGAATATGAGCACCACATGGCACCCATGTCAGAGTGGGATACTTTGCCATGATCATCTCACCCGTGGTCTTGTAATTTGATGCATTATCTGTTACTAATGCTGTAACATTTTCACTACCACCAACTTTATGAATTGCTCTTTCGTATATTTTGACAATATACGATGAAGTTTTTTCTTTTAGAGACGTATCAATACTCTCTAAAAACATTGTTAGCTTGGGAGTAAGGACCTGCGGTCTTGTAATTCGATGCATTATCTGTTACTAATGCTGTAACATTTTCATTGCCACCAACTTTACGAATTGCTCTTTCGTATATTTTGACAATATATGATGAAGTTTTTTCTTTTAGAGACATATAAATACTCTCTAAAAACATTGTTCCCTTGGGAGTAATGCACATTACATTTATCAAGGGTCTGTCCTGGTTGCTAGGACATCCATCAAAAGAAAGAGTGCACCCATATGTAGGAATTAAACCTAATATCTTTTTTTTCAAGTAGTTCGCCATAGTTTGTTTGACTCTATCAAGATGATCTGTATGCATTTTATTATAATCCGGCAAGACAAATCCTAGTGTAGCACATGACTTCAAGGCATTACAAAACCTCTCATCTCTCATGACATTGAATGTTATACCATTTTGTACAAATGTTTCTATCCCATCTTAAGTGCTCTTCATGCACTTGTTGTCGAAGAAATCCATCCTCCATAGATGATTGTTCTCCCTTTTTTCTCTTCTTTGCGTGGCAGAAATTTGTCCCAAAATCTATTTGCTAGTAAATCTGTGACCCGATTACTATAGCAAATCTACATCACCTTCATGTATTGATATACCCCTCACATTTATTACTGCTTCTCCTTCAACCATCTCATCAACCTCAACACTCACATTAGGACTTGGACGATTCCTTATCAAGGTAGGATTAACCAGAAAATGTTGCTAATGTAAGTAGAACTACCCGTGAACTTGTGTCCACAATATTTACACTGCATGAAAGAGACCGATGCATGCACTTTTCGTATCTCCATCACATATGACCAAATCTTGCCATGCACCATGCTTTTGAAGTTGCAAAAAAACAAAATCCAAAATTATTAATTTGCATCTACAATAGAAACATACTGCAATACACATTTAATCGAAAGCAACACATATACTTTAAAAAACACTTTCAAGAATGCAATATATTAATTGTCATTTTTTCGCATTCTATTGAAAGAATATTAAATATTCATTCAGAAGAAAGTGTAAGAACGAGTAATAGAAATTGGGAGACATGGATTCATTTCTAATGAAAGAAACTATAAATCATTCATTCACATTCTATTAAAAGAATATTAAATATTCATTCAAAAGAAAGTGTAGGAATGAGTAATGAAAATTGAGACATGGATTGATTTCTATTAAAAGAATATACTCAAACTAAAAATCATTCATTCACATTATATTGAAAGAATACATATTTATTCAAAAGAAAATGTGAAAATGAGTAATGAAAATAGAGACATGGATTCATTTCTATTGAAAGGATATACTCAAACTGAAAATCATTCATTCACATTCTATTGAAGGAATATTACATATTCATTCAAAAAAAAGTGTAAGAATGAGTAATACAAATTGAGAGACATAAATTCATTGTTTTTCAAAGAATATGCTCAAATTGAAAATCATTCATTCACATTCTATTGAAAGAATATTAAATATTCATTCAAAAGAAAGTGTAAGAATGAGACAAGTGTTCTAGTAACCTTTAAAACTTTAAATTCATAGACATCTTTAAAACTCTGTGTATTCTTTCACATTCTATTAAAAGAATATTAAATATTCATTCAAAGAAAGTGTGAGAATACAAACACAAAATAAAATCATATTTCTCACAAGAGATCATGTGGCAATTTGGCCCATTGAGGAAATGAAGACATGTTGTTGAACATAAGTTGCATCTTTTTGGAGCTTGACCCATCTCACTTTGTGTACTCTACAATGGATGAAAATTCAAGCAACATATCTTGTTCAATTTAATCAATCATGCTCAATCCATAATTAAAATAGTTAGATGAATTCTCACATCTTGTAATTTGAATAAGTATGTTACAATTAAATATTTCAACACCATGTTGCTCATTTGTTATTGGCAAAAGGAGATCCTAGAACTCCCATAAATAAATTTCATACACACAAAAACACCAAAAGCACATTTCTCACAAGAGATCGAAGGCACTCAACAAAGAGAACCTCGAACTCCCACAAACAAAAACACAAAGACCAAAACCACAAATTCAACAAGAGATCTCAAGAATTCAAATAGAGTCCTAAAGCTCCCACAAACAAACTCCATCTTATTTCAGACCTTCCAGATTGATTTTGCAACCTTGAAGGACCTTTCTTCTTTCTTTTCCTTGTTTGATCTCTTATGCTCGACTAGGGAACCAAGCGTGAGATAATAGATACTGGCAAACAGTGAGCTTATATACAGGAACAAAGCTAGATAATCATCCTAATATAGGTTTATCGTATGAATAAGTTATTCATACAAATAGGTATTCGTACGAATAAAATCTATTCGTACAAATATGAAAGGATTTTCCCTCCCTCCTCCATGCTTGCTCCTCCTACCCTCCCCCTCCCTCCTCCTCCACTGCTGCTCCTCCTCCCCCCTCCCTCTTGCTCCTCCCTCCTCCCTCCCTCCTCCTCCACTCCTACTCCTCACCCTCCACACCTACTGGTCTGCCCCCCTTTCCTCCTCTTCAACTACTGGTCCTCCCTCCCCCATCCCTCCTCCTCCTCGCCCTCCCTCTTCCTGCGTACTGCTCCTTCAAGCCTGCATCTCCACACCTTCTCCTTCTCTACACTCCTTTAGTCATGGCACCATTCGAGGACATCTCCAACAAGTACTAGGTTCACTTAGAGTTGGAGGCTGAATATGCAAGCACACGTAGTCTAGGATTGAGGGGAGCTTCCAAAATCCACAGTCTTTGTTTGCAAGGAAAGAAGCATCTTGACCTTTGGGTAGAAGGATCCTTGTATCCTTTAGATCCTGCCAACCAAAAGAGCCCTCCTTTCCATACAATGCATGAGCTAGTTCAGTTTGTTGGAAATGGACATGCGAGGTTGCTTGGTTATTGCAATCGGTTAAACAATGCTCAGTCAATGGCTATGCAAGCAAGCGAGATGCACAGAGCCCAAGCAGAGATGCTAGCACATTTAGGAAATAGCACCATTTTTGCAACGCATAACTCTATGTAGGATCTTCAAAGGAAGAACCAGGATCTTCATGATAAAGCCAAAGCATTGGACTTGGAGTTACATAAATTAGAAGAGTCACTCTATAAGCTAGCTGAGTCCAAAAAGGCTTGGAAAGATCTATATACAATCAAGTACGACAAGCCATAGACAAGGAACGAGAGAATACATAAGAACAAGTGCAAAAGATGAAAGAAACACCTTTGGGATTGAAGGAGAGGAAAATAAGGTACATACATAACATGGATGCATTGGCACCCACTGATGGTGCTAGAAAGAGGAGAGTCTGGGCTACAAGGTTGGTTATCAAATGTTCCAATGAGATTACACTCTTTTGTGCTACACTATTTGTGACTAAGTTTTTATTGTGTTCTTCTTTAGGAACTTCATGGAAGATGTGATAGGAAGAACGGACGGGGATGATATTGACTGTTCATATGCTCTAGCTAGTTTATTGCAGTCAAGCGATGTCATTGGGATACTAAGGGACCCAAGACACAAGCGCCTATGTGTGCAAGTTGCTGAGGAGGTGATGAAGGACTTCAAGGATATTATGGATGCAAAGGAGATGCTTGCAGCTTGTGATACTGCCGGTGTAAGTCGTGAAGTTTACACATCTGTTTTCAAAATTTTCAAGTTTGCTATTTTGGGAAAGTATAAGAAGTCTACAATGCCCCTACCCAACCAATGTGTAAGAGAAATGCTTGGAGGGTACCATTGCATAAGGGGCACAATGACTTGGAAGAGTAAAAAGAAATCTGGCTTACAAACCTTTGAGATGAATGCTTTCAACAATGTCTACTTAGATGTTGAGAAACTGCAACAAGCAATGGTCAAATTCTATGGCATGAGAGAAGATGGTAAGAGGAAATCCATTATAGCATTGCACTTTACTTAGTTCATTTCCTATATCATGTTTATCCTAACGATTTTTCTCTTTTGTTGTACAAATTGCAATGGAAAGCTCATATTTTTCATCAAAATGGATGAAGCTCAATTGGTGGAAGAACACAGGTTAGAGAGAGTCAACATCTGCATTAAACACCTATTTCATTAATTTTGGACTCTTGCACTGTCCAAATTCATTTTGTGAGATAATTTTGGATAAAACATTTCAAAAAAAGAGGCTCTTATAAAACAAAACATTGAGTCAAAAAGGAAGATTTTAAAAAATCAAATTAGAAAAAATGACGTGAGATGTTAAAAATAGAGTACATCACATTGTTAAAAGAGACAAAAAAGTAAGATTTTAAAAAATCAAATTAGAAAAAATGGCGTGACATGTTATGAAAACTAGAGTACATTTCAAAAAGAGCACATCACATTTGTAAAGAAGTAGATCATATTACTCAAAGCCATATGGTGTCAAAAAACACCTTAATATAGTCTCTCTTAACATCATCTTAACATCACATTTGTACAAGAAGTAGATCATATTACTCAAAGCCATATGGTGTCAAAAAACACCTTAATACAAAGCCATATGGTGTCAAAAAACACCTTAATACAAAGCCATATGGTGTCAAAAAACACCTTAATACAGTCTCTCTTATCTAAGTCTAGAAGATCTCATCATTGGTCTCTCTTATCTTCTCAACAACCCAATCTTTCACTACCTCCACAGCTGTATCCTCAACATAATTACATGCGAAGAAGAAATTTAAGCAATCACAAATTGTTTCTTTATAATTTCTCTGAGAGGCTCTTATTGTTCTCTCAGCATCCGCATCAAATCGCCCATGACGAGAGCTGCGATAACGCAGGTTACTTAAGAAGTCTAATAGATCTTGTCGTGCTTTTATCATACGTCTTAGAAGTCTTTCACTGTCTGCTATATTGAGAGTCTCCTCCCTCTCTGCGTGCCTTTGTGCAGCAAATTCCTCTCTCTCCATGTGTGTCAAAGGAGAACCTTGTCGAATTCTGGCCTCTCTCTGTGCTCCTTGGTCAGCAATCCATTCTTTGAGATTGTTAATTCCGAACTCCACGTCTTCGACAATGCCAAGGACATCCATGGGTGTGGAGATGATAAAGAAAGGGAGATGGACTACGATGCAAGAAAGAAGAGAGTGTCTGCGGAAGAACTAGGATAGAAGAATACTTGGTTATCAGGATGGATGAAAGAAGACTCTGAGAGTGTTTGCGGAAGGACTAGGATAGAAGAATACAAGAAGAATACAAGTTAATGAGAAGCACTAGGATGGATGAAAGAAGAGAGTGTTTGTGGAAGAACTAGGATAGAAGAATACTTGGTTATCAAGATGGATGAAAGAAGACTCTGAGAGTGTTTGCGGAAGGACTAGGATAGAAGAATACAAGAAGAATACAAGTTAATGAGAAGCATTAGGATGGATGAAAGAAGAGAGTGTTTGTGGAAGAACTAGGATAGAAGAATACTTGGTTATCAGGATGGATGAAAGAAGACTCTGAGAGTGTTTGCGGAAGGACTGGGATAGAAGAATACAAGTTACTCAGAAGGACTAGGATGTAAGAAATAAGAGAGTGTTTGTGGAAGGACTAGGATGGAAGAATACAAGTGCACTAAGGCACGATGTGTTCACTATGATAAGGATAAGGGTTGGAATAAAGCGAGTGGAGATTGAATGCTCTACTTTAAGTGAGTGGAGATGATAAGGATAAGGGTTGGAATAAAGTGAGAGAAGCATTGCGAATGCTCTACTTTAAGTGAGTGGAGACTGTCCAACTGAATAAAATTCTCATCACACAAGGATTTATTTCCAAATAATCACATCATCACACATTCATATCATAAAATTGTGTGCATGAAGAAATATATTACAAATATTACATCATCACATATTCATATCAAAATTCTCATCACACAAGGATTTATTTCCAAATAATCACATCATCACACATTCATATCATAAAATTGTGTGCATGAAGAAATATATTACAAATATTACATCATCACATATTCATATCAAAATTCTCATCACACAAGGATTTATTTCCAAATAATCACATCATCACACATTCATATCATAAAATTGTGTGCATAAAGAAATTATATAAATATCATGATTATGCCACTTAAGTAATAAGTCCCAACCTGCCGGCAACAAATTCTCCATCATGGTAAGCAAGAGACTCCCACTTTTTGCAGGACTTCCATAGTTGTTTTTTTGATAATGTATGGACCTGGGAATATCTTGCTCTTCTAGCATCAATCTCAAATTATTTGAATTCCCTCTTATGTTCTTTTGTAAGGAGTGATCAGGGTTGGGACTCTGCATACACAGAAAGAATGATTCAAGAGTTTGAATCGCTATGCCACATTCTCTCTTGCCTCTCTTTGCTACATAAACACCACTATAGATCTTCAAATCTGATGAATATGCTCGCTCTAGAGTAACCTGCATGGCTTCTTTGTCTTTTTTATCAACAAATATGACAATGTTGCAAATCGCCACTTTGCTAATGGTGGTATATACTATTCTATCAATGAAGTTATGGATATCATCGCTAGAAACTTCATTGATAAAGAATAGTTGTGGCTTATCCCATGCTAACTGATTCTTGAAGAAGTCATCTTCTGAGACTCCCCTAAAGTTGACAAGATTTCCAGACTCTGCCGTAACCTCTACATTGAATTGAAGGCTTTGGTGCATATCTGTCGGCATTCTTATCTCACTGATTAATCTTTTCACATATGCAACCACCTGTTGTGGGATCTCTTTTCTCATATAAGAGGTTACTATTTCCGACCCATCTTCATCCTTTTTAATCCACCTGTTTGCCCATAGCTTTACCTTGGGTGTTGACAAAGAAGCTATATGCTTCACCACATTATAGTCAATGTTACAATGAGTAAGTGGAATTTGTTTCTCTGACAGCAAATACTTGATGGCACTATGCACTGCATCACGCCTCACCTGTACATTGATGCATTCTTCCATGCAGTGGTCTTTGTCTTTTTTTCCAAAAAACCATTCTTTCTTTAAAAATTTTTGTGCTGCCATGGATGCATACTTATCAGGTAAGTACTTTACAGGCCTCCAAATCCTTGCCGTCAACTCCTTCTTATCCATTACCTTTGACTTGCCGGAGATAAACAAAGGAGCTTCATAGGTCAGCTATCCACACTCACAAGCAATGCACGTTTCAAGCATCTCATTGAACACTTCAACAGGACGAAATATGATAGAAGTGTAGTCGGCATATCTGTCCCTCACCACCTTGAGGCTTGTCATACTTTCTTCTCGCTCTTGAGTTCTCCTAGGCACAACTGCACTCAAAGAAGTATAAAAGTTTGTGAGTGTGTCGGCGTCTGCTTTTGTGACCTTTCGCTTCAAATCAGGATTTGGAGAACCAAATGTTGTCCATATCACCCTTGCCTTCTGTAAGACCTCTGATGTTGAGGATATCTTACGCTTTCCATGGACATAATGATTAAGTCTTTCAGACTCAATCAAATACTTGATCTCATGCTTGAATATACAGATTGTTGCAGGATAATAATGGAATGAGCTTATCTTTACAAATTGTTCTGGAGTGAGTCTTTTGCCCTCCTTTGCTTCCCTTGCGATCTGATTACAAGCATAAGCCCAATGTTGACCATCAATGGGCTGGAATCTGCAATGAAGGAGAAATTCCTTCTTTACTTCCTTTAGCATATTCTCTCCTTGTGCCTCTTCGCCTTGTTCATGTGGAATATTTTTTAGAGTGTCTTTAAAGAATTGACTGAAGATTTCCTTGAAATGTGTAGGCCCTGTAAATGTTATTTGATCCAGAAAACTATTTTTGGTTGGACAAAACATTATTGGGCGCAAGACCACATTGCTTGCCACAGGTTTCTTACCATCTCTCAAAGCCTCGTATATTTGCATTGCATAGGATATATATCAAGGCTTCGGCTATTAGTAAAGAGAGCTGCAGCTTCCACATCTTTGGCATTCACAAACCACGTCCTTTGACCCCAGATATATCCCACATCATCATCTGTAACTACTTCATTACGACGCAGATTAAGATTTTTGATTGATGTGAGTTCATCCTGATCATCTTCAGCCTCGGATTCTGAGTCTTCTTCATCTTTCTCTTTTTTTGACCGTTTTTCATCCACATTATCTTTCTCTACAGTGGGATGATGTCTTTTCTTACTACTTGGAACCGTGGCTCTTGCAGTACTAGCCTTTTGCATTTCATGTCGTGGTTTGCTAGCAAGAGCTTCTAGCATAACTGCAGTGGATCGACCTTGATCTTCTTCAATTTTTGCTAATTCCCGTGCACTCAAGGCTTGTTTTTCATCATCCTTAGTTACATCCACCATTTCTGGCTCTAGAAGTTTGCGCTCATGTTCTA